>NW_027526460.1:10821133-11029183 GCF_048455015.1 Haemaphysalis longicornis | reverse complement strand
TATCCGCCGTAGCCACGAACGTAAGTGTACAAGTATACAAGTAGCTGCGCTCCTTGTGACCTGCGACATCAATTTCATTCTCTCGAGAAGACGGGAGTGTTCTTTACTATGTATTTGGGAGGGCGGTGGTGCAAATGTCGTGGCGGCTGAACACTCGCCGCTAACGGGCACACTTTCGCGCGACTGGGCCGCATTGCACATCTATACTTGCAGCCAGGGTGAGCAAACGGGCTGATCGGAGGAGGCTGCATTGCCTGCGTGGCATCCACTAGCCGTTTCCAGTTCAAGAACCTTAAAAACTGCAGGAAAACGTCCAACATTCATTGTTCCTTTGCTCTCTGTTAAACGCTATGCGAACTACAGCATCAAGCTCACCGGTGCGTGTGTAACGTGGAAACAGACTTGAACTTAAACATTTCCCAGAAGCACGCCTAACAGTCGTGAAGAAATACTGGGAAAACAAGATTTGTGGACTTTTTTTGCAAGACTCTGGACTTGAAAAAGAGATTTCTGAGATTGGCTTGACTCTCTAAACAGTCACACTACAGGGCTGAAAAAACGCACACAAGGACAAGAATGGGACAACACTGCGTATGTTCCTATCTTGTCCTTGTTTTTTATGTGCTGTAGTCTGAGTCATGTTAAACAAATCGTCATACTTCAACATTACTAATTATATCTCTGAACCCGAGCACTCTTAGTTGCAACGTAATTTACGTATTTATACTGTTGTCATGCCTATGATTTATTTCTATGGAGTCTCTTATTTTGCTATTCGCCTGTTGGGAGTGCTTTCGTCTCGTTTCAGCCTTTACCTTTTTGATCTCACTAGTCCCAATATCTTGAGTTGAATCATCTCTCTTCTTTTTTTAAAGGACAAATACACACAAGCAATCTCTCTGTTTTTCTGAATGTCATATTCCGCGTATTTTGGCGGATAATTTACCGCTCCGCTGCCACAAGAGGAAGATCCAGGGAGAGCTTGTTGTTTCTTTTCGTTTTTTTTTTGCATGAAAATCTTAAGCGACAGAAAAGTTTTTTTTTTATTACTGCTGCTATACGCTTTCGCTAAGCTAATGCCGTTTACATTGCTTGGCCTGAGATTCGAAGGGGCTAAATCGATGATGTCACGGAAATGGCGCATCTCAGGCAACGAAGACCCCGCAAATCGTCTTGGTGACGCCAGAGTCATGCTCAAGGTCGCCACCCTTCAGTTATTCCTCACTGCGTGCCTTCTTTGCAAATGCGTCGAAAGGAAAGAAGGAAGAACCCGTTTATGCGTCCGTCCCATGCATCAATGTCCACTAAGTCATGCATAACAAAGCATCAATTGCATAACATTTGGTGCTTCCTTCTTCTTAGAATATGCGGCCTAACAAAAATGCGAGAAATTTGTTACTCTTATCGTTATTTTTGCGCAATTACAAAAATTCGCAGTTTTAGTTTCCAAGCGAAGTACAATGCTCACGAACCTCCGAATATTTCATGCCCCTCCCCACAAATATTCCACGCTTTCAGCTCTTCTGGAAAACAATAAATATGTTTACTCTCTCTCTCTCTCTCTCTCTCTCTCTCTCTCTCTCTCTCTCTCTCTCTCTCTCTCTCTCTCTCTCTCTCTCTCTCTCCAATAGGGAAATAGAAATAAACAAATTAGAATTTTCGTGAAGGGACATGCTTTGTTCACAGTCGCAAGTGCAGAAACTGTCAAGGCGTTCTTCAAGACAACTTAAGGTGGCGGTCTCGCTCCTTTGGTGTGACCCGCCAGTTTTGAACGGTGTTTGCGTTGCCGCTGTTGCCCGGCAGCTTGCCCCACAGAAAAGGCTAGTGTATGACCGCAAAAGCCAATGTATAACTTTGAAGAGCATTTTTTATCGCCGAATACATAGAAATAAATCGACAGTTCGAACACAAAAATGGTTTAGGGTTACTTGCCTTTGCCTTTTTGAAGATAGAAAACTATTCGGCCAAATAGATTAAATTTGCTGCGTGCTTTGACGACATTCCAGTCGCCTGGTTTACGGAACGGAATTGGTTTCATCAAAGAGATATCTTCACATGACGTGTAAAGAAAGGCTAAAAACGCTGAAAATGAGGAGAATTCACAAATACACCATGTACAAAGCTCAATGCAGATGAATGAAATTTCGCATATGCGATGGTAGTGGACGTATTTCGGTACTTCAACATTTGTCTGGATTTCGTGGAAAATTTTTTATTTACTCTGGCCTAAATATCGCTGTATTAATGCATACATGGTTCTACATTTTGGCCCAGATCAAGCCCCCGTCCTTGGGATCAACAGCACAACGCTTTAGCCAATGAGCAACCGCGGTGGATGCCTCAATAACACAACGGCAGCGACAGCAGTACAAAAGGCACCGTGAAGCTACCCAAAACGTCTGGACACTTTGTGAGGACCCGCTATACGTTACCGTGTGGACATCTGTGGCGGAAAACGTTTGTGTGGGCCTAATGATGAACCTTAAATATTCCTAAAACCAGTAAATACAACGCAAGGGTTGCTTACTAGCTGTGTCACAGCGTTTTACGTCGAATATTTTAGTGCTTTTTGCGGTTGCCTAAATTAGACTCTCTCTTAGGAGAGAGTCTAATTTTAGGAGAGTTCTTTAGCCCTAAAAGTATTAAACGATCTTGTTTTCGTTTCTAACCTCCCCCCCCCCCCCTACCCATCCCCATTCTTATCACTGCTCGTGGACCGGGAATATAGGCCTTTGTCGGAGTAGACAAAAAGCTCCTCCCCAAACCAGCATTTCTATACCATGTAGTGATAAAATCAAGGTCTGAAAGTCGTGTTACGTTGCGCCTACTTCAAGGGCAGAGATCACGTCACTAAGCTCGGGTCACGCGCTTGAAATAACCTAGGTCCGAGGTCCCTGCTATGAGTTGCCACTCCCACGTGCTGCAGCAACCTAAAACATATGGCCCTGTAAACTGTAGCAGCAGTTCCTATAAACAAAGCTTCAATTTACTTTTTTGTATTGTGTTGTAAATTCTGAAAACGTAAATGCTGAAGCATATGCGTCGAATGTGGGGGCTTCATGGCCAGCTGCATGTATTATTCAAAAAAGGAAAGGTTCGCTAAAAATGTGAAGTCCAGGTGACACTACCGACGTCAGCACAACCGCTGTAAAACGTCATGATCAATGTTACCAGGCCTTACGGAAGCGTTTTCGTTTGGTTACAAGGACCCACACGTGGCAAGTGCCGCAAATTAGAAGGTTTAGTTGCCACTGCATTATAAAACAAACTTCTTTACAGGAAATGTCACCCTTTCGGTGAGTTACTTCCTCGACGCTACTCCACGCTCCGAGTTTCAGCCAGCATACCGTTTAAAAAGTTTCTTCCCTCCCATAGCGAAGTACGCACGGCGAAGTGCAACTTCAGGTTTGTTGGCTTCTGGAGTTTTTAGTTTGCCTCTGAAGAACAAAGAAAAAAAAACATCTCTTAAAACTTCAGGAACCGCTGATTTTCGTATGTGATTTTTCTATCTCGTTAACCGCGCTTCATGTTTCTGGAGCTGATGTGGTCTGGCGTGTTTGCCTTTGTCGCAGAATCCTGGTGCCCAAGCATGGAAGCCTTCACGGACACGTCAAATTCCACCCATGGATCCAAATACTACATAAATGTGGCGTTTATCCCCGACAACAAACCCGTTAGTAAGGACAGTGAGAAAGTTAAACCCGAAAGTTGGCAGCCCAAGCAGCCTACCCCCGTTGCAAGCAAGAATGGCGTACTGGCGGTGGTACGCCGCAGCAGGTGGATGATTCCGCTGGTCTACACGCACATCTGGTTGTCGGCAGCGTTTTCGCTCATGCAACCCTTTTTCCCACAGCTGGTAGGTTATGCACACTTAGCGGAAACGCAACGTAATCTACAGCGGCTTATCCAACAAACCCGTACTACCAGTTCATACAAAAAAAGAACTGCTCTTTAGTTAAAATCGGCGAGCAGGCTTCGAGATCTTGATGAATTCGATCGGGCTGGGAACATCAAACAAGTACGTAATCAATAAGGCAGGAAGCGATTCATGTCTATATAAAATTGCACTTCATGAGAAGCTTGGCACTTTTATTGTATTGCCAAAATTGTATGACACCGCAAAAACGTTTTTCTACGCTGTTTTTACCAGTGTTGGCACTGCTCAATACTTCAGTCTTGAGAAAACTCCACTCAGTAAAGCTCGAGCATATCTGTCGATAGTTGCCTCTACTTTCAACTTATGTTACCCGGTTCCATGCATGTGTTCCATACGCGGATACTGAGAACTTGCCTCAGTACACGAAATTGTTCCCATCCCGCTGTTAGTTTATTTACGGTCACTCGCACAAGCGTGCCTGTCATGCATCCGGTGCTGGAGCACAGAAACAATAACACGAGCAGGAGGGTGTTGACCTGGAATAATAAATAACGTATGAACGCGCGCCCGTGGCTGCAAATTCCGCGCGTTCTTATATGTGAAGAAATGTGCGAAAATCCCCTCATGACGAGTAGCTTATATAAAAAAGGCGATCTGGCGTTATGCGTATGGTTTATGCCCTCTGAAACATGCGGTCAGAACAAAACATTATTATCTTGACCTGCAAAAATACACGAAACCTGAGGCATAAAAAACTGTTTCGAGAATTTTCAGTATAAAAACTATTTAATTTGCTGCTGTCACTGCTTTTTTTAGGCACCATAGGCGTCCAGGTAAGATTTTTACGAAGGTGCGAGCGAATAATTGTGTGCTAATGTTTCATAAGGTCTTCTTCTAACAACAATAAAATTAAGTGCTGCTGCATTTATCACCCGCCTTCAAAACCAAATAAAGCTAGCTGCTTTATCTCTGATCCTGATACGATAAAGTAAATATGACCCCTTTGCACCATTTGTTCACTTCGAAATTTTACGAGCGCCCAGAAACCAACAGCCCCTATCAGCTTTGACACAAGTCTATTTTAGCATACGCACGTGAGCGATAAATCCAGGCTGACCGAACACCATGTAAACTTTGATGCAAGGTGTTATCAATGGCCGAATTCGGAGTTACGTCAGTCAATTTTGCGCCCGTATCGAGACATGACGTAGTTACGTTTGAGAGACCTTAAACTTGTACCAATGCACAGCAACTTACTTCCCCGTTTTGCTCGTCTTGCGAATCACGCGTGTCCTCTGCGATATTTCTGCTCTCAGCCAATCAGAGCTAGCTCAACGTGAACACTTTGAAACGGACATGAAATGTACACAACTCGTAATACCATCCCTGGTTTGAGCCAAAAAAGAAAGGGAGGGGGGATAACGATATTTGAGGTCGCATGTATATTGGCAATGGTACAGAACGCCGCCTTCCTTGGTTAGATAAAAATTACATGTTTTCCTGTGTTGCATTTCCTCTTCGTCCTCTCAAAAGGCTGCTTCCGCTGGTCTCGAAGCATGGAAGTACGGTTTCTTCTTCTCCGCCACAAAGATTGCAATGTTGGTGGGATCCGTGCTGACCGAACGATTCGTAAGTACGCTGCTTGTAAATACAGACAAACTCATTTCAAACGACCTGTTTTTTGTAACTATGTGGGAAATGTAAATGTGGCTGCATCGTCATAATTTACATTTTTATCCCGCCCTTCTTTAAAGATGGTGATCGGATCCCCACGGCGGTGCTATTTAGCGGGGCAGGTTGGCTTTATACTGTTCACTCTCCTCCTTGGGTGAGTCCTGTACCCGTTTTTTACTGCCTCGTGTGCCTAGAAAGATTTGTGTTCAGAAATTCAGTGCCTTGTGCAAGTCACTCTGGGTCCTGTTTTCAGCAATGGCACTTTAAAAGGTAAATGTAAAATAAAAGTGCAACAGCATTCACTAAGTCTATCATGATGTTACATTACTGCAAAGGTACCGTCGAAGTGCTAGGTGCATAGTCGCTCCGCCTAAAATGCAGCTGCGCTTATAGCGAGCCTTGTTCTACAGAATTGCGCATGCGCCACGCCAGATACACATGGACATCTCCGCCTGCTTTTTTTGTTGGCAGATTGCTGTACTGGTCACCTGGTGGCGACGTGTTCCTCGCCATATGTCTGGTACTTGCCCTCGTCGGTGGTTTTTTCTCGACAGTGTACATCGTGTCGGCGTACTCTGTTGTCACAGCAGCATTTCCCGTCCATACCGGCATCATTATAGTAAGTCGTGTGGCTTTTACGGGGCCGCAAACTAGCGTCTTTGACTGCTCCATTTTCGCTAATTATCCAATCACAGGGCCCATTTGACCCACACATTTCAAAGGCACTTGAAAACTGCTAAATTCCCACGGAATTACTGTATTAGAGACTGAACTTGTCCCAAATAAAGGCATGCTAGAAATTAATTTTGAAAGACCGACGGAAGCCCCATACAAAGTAAAAATCAGCGTACAAATCTTCGCATCGAAGTAAATTGGGGCTGAGTGTCTTACACCGCAAGTGATAAAAACGTTTGACAAGAGACAAGCCAATTCGATAATGATTGCCAGAATATTATAATAATAAAATTTTACTTGAGTTCAGCTACGGAACGCGAAAAGAACCTGCCAAAGTTAGTCTATAGTATCTTTAGTTCAAGCACAGGAGCCCTCAGACTGCCAAGACTGCATACGTTTATGTAGCATGCGAACCTGCGTTTTACAAAGCTTCCAAAACAAAATGCTGGTGAGGGCTTCTTTTTTGCTTTTTATAGTAACTGAAAACAAACACCTCTCTGCGTCATAATCGCGAAATCCAAGCTCTCAGTGATCAAGGATGAGGGTCATCACTCAGACCCCGTGTACCAACACATTAGGAATGTCAGCGCCAGCGCTAGTTAAAGGTGACAGTTCGAAAAAACGCCCTCCTTTATTGAAAAGCGGCCTTTAGAAACGACCAGTATTTGTTTACTTTCCCACTCTCCCCTAAACTTTCTTGCATGGTGGGTGGCCAGTGGTACTTCTTCTCAAGTAAAGGTTCTTCTGCTACCATTCTTATATCCGCTGACAGTCGGCTGGCACTTTTGATAACTGCTCACTGCCCACACGGGCGATAACGAAATTGAAAGTAGGCAAGCGAAAGCGAAGTCTTACTTGGCTCCTACATGCCCATTCAAAATAGGAATAGAATATTTTTATACGGCGAAATAGTCATTGCAGTAAACTGCACAGCACTCTTTCAACTTCTGTCGTCCTGAAAACGTTTTCGCTGAATGAACGAGCGCAATATCTGAGCCAACGTGGTAAGCTAAAGTCGCTTTCTTCGATGCCCTGGTTCGAACTGAAGGACGTTGTTATTCTTACAGGCGACGATGGAGTTCATGTGGGGAGCTGGAAACATGCTGGGGTCTGTCCTCGGCGGAATACTGATTGACGTGAGTTCTGAACGTCGTTTTGAGGTTACTCTGATCAAATGGGTTTTTCCCTTGGTTAGCTTGTTTATTGTTGCTCCCATTTGATGGTGATTGCTGTCGCTTCCATGGCTTTTTATAGGCATGGGAGTACCCCCTGCCTTTCTTTGTGATGGCAGCACTATCGTCATTTTCTCTACCATGGACAGTTCGGTCGAAGAAAATATCTGCAAGTCCTGTGCAAGGCAAGTAAAAAAACAACCGCCGTTCTTGCAGAGCCCATAGTATGCGCGTGCTTTTTTTGGGGGTAAAAATTGCAGTTGGTTCTACAGTTGCATAGACATCGTTCCATAAGTGACCCACGTGGTTTCGAAGAGTTCATTTTCATTTGGGAAACCATACCTGAAGCCCTACTTGAACGAGCAACCACTTTATTTACAAGAATCCAGGATTTGCGATTTCTGGTTGACCCAAAACTAAACATGAACGACTGAGGAACACCTTCTAAACAAAAATTCAGGCATTCATTTTTGCGAGGCGCTTCACTCAGAAACATCCGATGCCTTTTATGCAATTATGTTAACAGGAAAATCCTTTGAACTTTACGCATTGCTTGTACAGCAACAAAGCTAAGGTAAGGAAAAGTAGGATAAAAAACACAATGCAGCAAGGTAAAGTGAACTTGTGGAAAGGAGTCTGGTTAGTCTGGTTCCACGTCTGCCACCGATTTCGTTCGTTTGCACCGCATTCCCTAAAAACCGCTGTTGAAGGAGTAGAAGGAAGCGATTCACTTCTCTTCTCCTCACGAGATCGCTCTTTTTACAAAAACCTGATTTGCCACCTCGCGAACTGCGTTGGCTTCACAGCCTGAAACGCGTAATCGGTCGAGCAGAAAAAAACAAATCGTCACCCTCCGCCGTAATGTTTAAACGCTGGGCTTAATTTTTTTTCCTTGTGTTGATAGCTTTACGGGAACGATTACGGGAACGCATGAGTGGAAAAAAGCGAAAGTTAAACCGATACGAAAATCACGCCCAAAAGATGACGTAAATAACTTCAGGCCTACATCTCTTACTTGCACTTCCAGCAAACTTCTTGAACATATCTTAAAACATATCAATATATATCTTGAACACGAACGCATCCTGTCGCCTTGAAAACATGGTTCCCCTTAAGGGGCTTTCTACAGTCACGCAACTAACAGAACTAACCGATGATTTATCCTTAAGTGTGGACAACCAAAAACAGGCCGACCTTATCCTATTAGACTTTTCAAAAGCCCTTGATAAGGTTTCGCATAAAGAACTGGTACAAAAGTTACAATGTACCTTAGGCAATGGCTCCGTTACGAAATGGATCAAAAACTACCTCACCGGTCGCACACAATTTGTTCATTTCAATGGCCAAATATCCACAACAGTTCCCGTCACATCCGGTGTTCCCCAGGGTTGTGTTCTTGCTCCAACCTTATTCCTAATTTTTATCAATGACCTATCCTGTCAAATTCCCGTCCCCGTCAGACTTTTCGCGGATGATTGTATAATTTATCATGAAATAAACTCTGCAGAAGATCATCTTGCCTTAAACAAAACAAAGCCTAAACTCGTGTTCAGATTGGCAAATGGTACTGAATGTACAAAAACAGCTATAACGAAGCAACAAGAAAAAGGGAAAGGTCAGAGTTCTCATATACCATCAATAGCATCCCATTTCCTAGAACAAGTCATCATAAGTACCTTGGCCTCATATTTACTAGCGATCTCAGATGGGATGCCCACGTTTCTAACGTTAAAGAAACCGCGTTGAAACGACTATATTTTCTGGGACGATGCCTTCGGCTAGCACCTTCTGAAATTAAACTGTTAGCCTACAACTCGTACGTGAGATCTGTTCTCGAATATGCGAACATTGTTTGGTTCCCGTCAACAAAAAAACATATTGCGAAGCTAGAAGGCGTTCAAAGAAAAGCCGTCCGATTCATTTATAATAAGTTTAGGCAAACGGACTTACCAACCGAAATGCTTAAAGAAGCAGACATGCTAACGCTGAATAAACGAGCAAGACTAGCACGCCTACGATTAATGTACCAGCTACACCATAAGCAAACCAACATCGATGCCTCCAGATACATTACAGTTAAACAATCACGACCGACGCGTAAACAGCACGCCGAAATACTTGCTTGGTAACAGCGCAAATAAAACAGGACACAAAAGGAAGAAGGAACGGACACAGCGCTGGACAAAGCAAGACAATGTACCAACTCGCCCAGTCGTCTGTTTTGGCCGAAACACTGCAAGAATACGCATTCCGCACGGAATGTTTCAAACACTCATTCTCCCGAGCAACAATAAGGGAATGGAAAAGTTTAGAAGCCATGACTACTAGCAGCAATTCTTTAAATATATTTTCATCTCTTGTTGGAGAACATTTGCGTTCGGAACCCTAACATGGCGCTATCGTAGTCATATTTGCAAAATCGATTGTTTTAGACTGTGTTACTTTGACTCTTTCACCCTGTAATCATTTCGATGTAGTACAATTATTGTTAGAACTTTGTTGTTAAAACTTGGTTAGAAATTGTTTGAATTTGGCTGTTAGAAATTGTGAGAACTTGGTAGCATCACGGTAACGCGTGTCCTAAACGATGTGTAACTTACGGATGTTTTTATTGTGTGCTTTTATTGTGGGTTTTTCCGATGTCCTTCCTGCGAAAATCCCGACAAGGGATTGGCAGTATTTATGAATAAATAAATAAATTACAAGAGAATTAAAAGACATATCACCCGTATTGTTGAAGACAACGCGAAAGATTGATCTTACGCATTCTGAAGCTCAAGGCCTGGGTTCGAGCCCCAGCGAGTCAGACAACCTGTTGCAATTTTTCTGTCTTAGGAACATAGGATAACTCTACCTCTAAGCTACCACAGGCGGAATGGCTCGATCATTTTAGCACAATGGCTCAAGGAAATAGCGTGAGTGTTCGAAGCGAAACCGTACATGGCGCGAGTTTGTACAGGAAGTACCAGGTGTGTACCTACCGAAGAACAAAATCTCGCCAGAGAATGATGTTATTTGTATATATATGTTATGTTATGTATTATATGTATGATATGATATCGCCAGAGAACGATATGAGAATTATATGTTGCTGGCAGAACCTATTTCGCGCCACGAATGCCACGGAATAATGTTATTGTGGTCTTTAAATTAGTGGCGTTGAGCGGCTATAAATTATTTTAAACAATGTATCAAACTTCATCACATATCGGTAATTTTTTGCAGCGAAGCTGTTAAGAAAACAGTAATTTTTCGTGTCCGCAGCTAAAAATACCAAGAAATTGCCGAGCGCGTGTACGTAAACGCGAGTTAATTAACAAAACCGGCAGTTAACAAAACCAAGAAAAATTCCGAGCGCTCGTGTGTGCATACCTCGCGGTGGCCGGGCAGCGTCCGCGACGCGCCTCTTTCAGGCGAAGCATATCCACTCAGAGAGACTGGCCAAGATTGGCAAAAAAAAACAAAAACTCCAGCGTTCCCCGTAATCGTGGCGATACTTGCTCGGGACGAGAAAGAATCCAGCGTTTACCCGTAATCGTGGCAACACTTGCTCGGAACGAAAAAGACACGTCATAGCGTAGGCCCTTACAAGGTGATGTCCAATTATTAGCACTCCTAAAAAATGAAAGAAGCTCACACTTATACCAACAATGATAGGGTAAAGATCGTTGCGGCAGTGAAGAAGAAGCAAATCGGCTGCAACCGTGGACTCAAGCCTTGGTGACGGTCGTGAAGGTTGCGTAGAGCTTGACTACCTTCCAAGTTTTGCGCGTTAGTGTGAGCTTCCTTCATTTTTTATCGTTACGTTGGAAACACGTTCACGCAATGGTATTTCTTTTTGTTAAAAAAGATCTTCATATATTTATTCAGCACTTTCTGGACATAAAAATGCTTCAACCAAAACGATTTTTGGCAATTTAGTTTGCGATAAGAAAGCTAGATCATCAGCTTTTTTTTTTCTTCTAATCTCCAGGTAAACAGCAGCATTTTTGCAAAAGCGGTCGTGGTGTAGCGCGTGCACTAAACAGGCAACATACTAAATGAATTTCCTGCAGTATTCACTTTAATTTACAAATTGCTGGACAACGCCATTACTGCCAATATTTTAGAGAAGCTGTATATGCATCGGTTTCCACATATAACGTGCGTGAAATTATCGACGTAAGACGAACATTTTTCGCCCCCAAGGAATAGTGTTTTGTGTTTCCTTTTTTGAGGGCTCCTGGCGTGCACGTGTTGGTCGGTGTTTTTCCCGTCCTGTTTGAAGGCCTTCCGAAGCGACATTTTGACCAGTGTCTTTCAAGCCTAAGCAAGACCACATCTCCGGTTGCCGGTTATGCGTGCATGCGTGCAAAGGGCTGGGAAGTGAAAAAGGCGGGGGGGCGGGGGGGCGGGGGGGGGGGGGATGCTAAGACAGGCGTCATGGGCTCATCGATGACATGCCCGTACTGCTGGTGAGATAATTTGACGCGGATGCCTCACGGCCCGATGCGGCATCATTTCTGTCCTCCGAGGACGAGCGGGTTGGGTTGGTGTGTTAAAGAGACAGTAAGATACGTACCACGCGGGACAATAACAAGCCCCTTGTTGTCCCGCTAGAATAAAACGGCGGTCCTTCCAAATTTTATTGAGCTCATTACCTACTAAGTATGTTCAATCGCAAATTACGGACAGACGTGTTGTATTTCGCCCACTCCTTGGGCTAAGCCCAACTTTGCTGTTCATCCTTCCTCGCATAGTGGAAGGGTACTTTATTTTTTCTAATAAACGTAAACTGGTGCTGGGCTTCAGAAAGTTAGTGTTTTATACGACTCACGGTGCTTGGTCAGGTAGGTCAAACTCTACATAATAGACGCCTTAACACTGCACTCATATTCTATGCTCTAATAGCGAGAATTGCACAGCATGCTTTTTGTGCAGTTGCACCGACTCAAAACGTGTTTTTCTATTGTCGTCATAGTGTTTACTACCGTATCATGAGCATAGTCACATGGTGTAAATTGAGGGGCTATGAATGCTTTATTCGCTTATTACCGTACCGATGCTACACTAGTATATTCTGTACTTCTCACACCTCGTGGCTCTTTGTGCTATATGACGAAACGTAGTTGAAGCAATTTTGGCAAAACCGGGCGTTTATTTCTGTCTTGAAATATCGGGTTCAAATATTCCAATATTTATACGCGGCCACGCAGAAAAACTTTTTTGTCTTTTATAATATTTTTTTTCATCCATGCCCGTACAACTCTCCACAAGCTTTCCCATTTGCCAATTTCGCTTTTATTGTTCACTAAAAAAAAAAGAAAACGCACACTACCGTTAACTTGGCAACCTCTTACAATTTTCAATTTTCCTGGCCACGGTTGGAGTTCTGACGGTCCGTATTTCTCTGATCATTGCAGCGACCGAGCACACGCACGACACCGAGTCTCCAAACAAACGAATGAGCTTGTACAAGTTACTCATAGACCCGGTATTCTTGATTGATATGGGCACAGTGATGCTGTGCTGGGTGATAATGGGATTTAACGAGCCGACACTCGAGCCCCACCTTCAACAGGTACCAACACTTTATTGAATAACACGAGAAATGAAGCTGCTGTACTTTGGATTTCTTTTTTAAAGAGTTTAACGTTCCGGAATTTGCTTTTTTCGTTCCAGTTCGGGATCAGCACAACCCAGCTAGGCGTCATTTTCATGGTACAATTCGCGAGCTACACCGTCGCGTGCCTTGTGCTGGGTATACTCTGCCATTTGAAGGTGAAGGAGTTTTCAGATTACTCGTATTAACGAGGTGTCGCCGCACCTTTACCTGTACAAACTGTTTCTTGGACGCTTCTGCGTACCTTGAATATTTAGGGCCCATTATGTTTCAGTTCAGGAAAATGAACCATTATGTTTGATGTGTTTTGTACTGTACATGTGTCAAAGTAACCAACATACAGCAAGAGAGGGCCACTGGTTTTCTTATGCATTACCTCGAAGATAGTTTCAAAAAAAAAAAAAGACCGCATTTCTTGCCATTTTTTTCCCAGACCAATCTGTATCTGGCTTGGGACAACTATTCCGTTTCAACTAACAAAATGAAATTGGTTGCGCAGTGAAAATAACTGGGTTCTTCTCATTGTATTTAATAATTGTCGGCACTTGTCATAATATCAACAAAAGGATAAGAAGCTTTCGAAGCAAACCAGAATAAATGAACAATTTCACATCTCCTTCTCGGTGGTATAGCCCCGCAGATGTTCACCTTCGCAAAGCAACTAGGCGCAGAATTCATCTCCGCTTATTGTTTGTAAATGCTAATCATTCTATGTCAGGGAAAGTGATTGCTCGCTGTTACCTCACCGGCATGCACAGATAAGTTAAACGAATACTACAGTGGGACTAGTGGAGGCTGTGCGTATCGTGCGAGTATATATATATATATATATATATATATATATATATATATACATATATATATATCTTACGGAAGAAAGAAAGAAAGAAAAACACGCACAGAGTGGGGATGAACCCACGCCTTTCGAAAGGCGTGGGTTCGGTCCCCACTCTGGCCGCGTGTTTTTCTTTCTTTCTTTCTTCCGTATCTTAAAAAAAAAAAGTTAACTTCATTAACCGTAGTAAAAAAAAGCGCTTAACCACACCCCTATGCTTCCGTTGGTGTTGCAGACTGCCGATCTATCTTTCTGTATTTCCTCAACGAGCCCCTCATTTCCTTACTATATATATATATATATATATATATATATATATATATATATATATATATATAAATCTAGAGAAAGATAAACTCACAAAGCGCGCAGAAATAGTATAAGTAAAGAGTCGGATACACAGCAAGAACAATAACAAACAATGTTTACTTACGTAGCGGCAATGGGACTTGCCTTCATCAGAGTAAAGTTACATGAGAAAGCCAGTGGCCCAGGTTTTTCTCCTCAGAGAACGGCCGCCGAGTATCGAGCTTCCGTGAAGTTGAGGAAGTTGCCTTCTTGCCGGCAAATCATGTAACTTGTAACTTTATCTTTACTCTGATGAAGGCAAGTCCCATTGCCGCTACGTAAGTAAACATTGTTTGTTATTGTTCTTGCTGTGTATCCGACTCTTTACTTATACTATATATATATATATATATATATGCGCGTAAGCATGTGTTGTAGCTATTCTTTCGCTAACGGTGGCTATTACGACGTATTCTCGAGCGCAGTCGTAGCACGAGTCCAGAAAACCAGACGGCGTTAGAAACCCAGATCAGTACTCAAAGAATACTTCGCAATATAACCGTTAATAAATTACAACTTGATAAGCCACAGGTCACACTGAATCTGTAATATTTTATGATGAAGTTCAGCCTGTGCTGATACTGCAGTAAAACACGTGTACAGCGTAAGGACAAAACAAAAGTCATTCTATAGTGCTGCTTAATTCTGCTCTGGCGCCATCGCTCCACTGAGTTCTGTCTTCGCTTCTTCACTGGATTATAATGGAGTGCAACTTGACACTCTAGCGTTAAGACACTGTAGAGTGACGCTCCAGCGCAATTGAGTGCACGTAGAGGTAAAAAGTACCAAATGGGCGCAAGTTACATCCACAATTGCATATATGATGCAGCACTTTTTCTTCACGCAGAAGTGAACGCAACCACACTCCCGTGCATGCTTATAAATCGCACGTACACGAGAGCAGACATCTGGGTCTTAGATTACAAACTGTATTCCCGTATTCTGATTTCAGATGGATGCTTTCTGCGCGTTTGCTAGCCAAAGCATCGCAGTATTTGCCTACCTCATACTTGGACCGGCTCCTTTTATTCCAAGTGAAACGTAAGTCAACAAAAGTAGCGACCGATGGGCTAGTTTGTAGGGTGAAATTTTGAAAAAGAAACGCGAGGCAACACACGACACAAATAGGAAAACGCACAGGACGAGCGGTTATCCGATGCGTTCACTCGAGTGTACACGTTTTTTGCCGGCAAGAAGGCAACTTCCTCAACTTCACGGAAGCTCGATACTCGGCGGCCGTTCTCTGAGGAGAAAAACCTGGGCCACTGGCTTTCTCCGTCCTCTACACACAAGACCACAAAACCGCTCCTGTGCTTCCTAAAAACGACGAACTTGCACAGAAGACTGTAGAACAAAAGACAACTCTCTATGAAATCAATGAACTCTATCGTCTATAGTGTCGTAATGCTGGCCACTTACCTTCCTCTTCTGTTACGGTTTTCATCATTTTTCCCATTGTTCCCTTTCCTCACGTGTAGGATAGCAAACTAGGCCACAGCCTTGTTGACATTCCTGCCTTTCCTTTACCTTTATTCCTTCCTTCCTTCCAGTTTTCCACGGCGCGTCATTGGCCAGCAACTACAATGACAGGGTTGATATAAGCACATAGGAGCTTACGGGAAAGAAAATAACTTTTTTGCTGATTGAGTGTCATTGTTACTCACTTTAATGCCCATCAGCATTAGCGCATGCAGAGTTGTTCTTAGGGGCTATGTTTATTTCAGCTTCCCGGGACAACCAGCATCTTTTTGTTAAAGCTCATTAATAAACTACAAAAATAATGAAACGCGCTAAGCAAAGCCGGAAATCATGGTTCGCAAAAATAATACCGTAAGTGAAATTTACAGGCTGCCTAATGATGACTGTCTGGTTGTGGATGTGAAAACACTGGAGAAATCGTTTTAAGAATTGTTTACTACTTTTGTCGTGTCCGTACCTTTAGGACTATGTGGATGGTGTACCTGTCACAAGTGTTCACGGGAGTCGGCATGGCGGGACAATTCATATGCGGTTACTGCCACGCCCTGAAGCACGCCGTGTAAGTAAGCCTACATAGTATTTATTCAGACTGATGGCACAAACAAAATATACCACAAACAAGTACGCTTTAGGCATTATTCAGTGTTGTTGTCTTCAATATTTATATTCGATTCGGCATGAATTTGAGCAAGAAAAACAAGGTTACATCCACCAACGCAGTTTAACTTATTGCAGCTGAGTTGTATGGGCGGAAAAATGCAAAAGCAAACAAATATACCTTCGAACCTTGCCTAAACTTTTGCCAGTTTGGGCCTTGCGTTGAGCCACGCAATTTCAGTATAGCTCTACATTTTGTGTAGCATTGTCTGGCAGGTCCTTTTCGGCTGGCTATCCCTGTCTGAAGAATGTTTCTATTATTATTGCTGCAAATTCCTGTTATGCCACGCTGCCTAACATATACTCTTTTTGGTCCAGTAACAGCGATAAACTGTATAAATGCCTTTTTAAGTAGATAAAAATCTACATACAAACTCCATATAAATGCGTCAAACGCCCCAGAGAAATTCGCCCATCAAGCTCTCTGTAAGAAATCTTTGGCCAATTTTCGTGTAAACTCATTATTACTTCCTAGGGGTCCATGTAGACAAAATAAAGGTTTGTTTTATTCGAAAGATTTGGTGTTTTTGAGTGCCCCCAGCGCTTGCCTGGCAGCAAACGATTCTTTATTCAGTCAGGAATCAATCCATTTAAGTTATAATTTTGATTCTCCCTCCAAATCCTGTGTCTCGTGACGTCTGCGATGACGCAACAAACACAGGTCTTCAAGCAAATGTTAGTACGCCTTCTAGTCTGGAGTGGACTCGAGAACGTCTTGTGTACCGTCAATCCTCCTAGATGGCGCCACCATACTGTGCAGAACCGCTTTCCTCCCTCGCTCTGTTTCTGACCACATTTGCAAATGGCTTGTTTTTGTTACGGTAGGTAGTAATCGTTTCGTGAAACGTTGAGTATGCTCGACAAACAGGGTGACGTAACACAATGTCGGCTACGCTATTCGTCCAGTGTCCTGTGAGACAACCCCAAAGCGCCGGAATGCTGGGCCACCATAACAAGCATAGTGCGCGCAGTACCGTCGGTAGAACGCACTGGTACTTCCATGTTTACGTGTGCTTTCGTAACTTCCATTGTATACCTCGCCATTCTTACTGCTATAAAATGAATGTGCATTGAATTTAATCAAACATAGGTCGTTCTGCAAGCTTATAAGCCCTGCCAAACCTGCGTTCGCTTTCGAGGCCCTCAGCCAATCGCACTGCTGTGCATTTACGTCAAAGGTTCTAGTCCGGGAAATGAGTTAGTAAGTCGTAGGACGATTTTCTTTTTCTCTATTTATATAGCTTATTTGAGCGAAGTTTACGTTAAAGGTTGCGTCGATATGATTCTAACAGAGCAATCTTTCAACTGAACTAAATTTGTGTTTGTATGTGCGTGGCTTCTATAAGAAAAAGTCGCATGGCGATTTCCTTATTTCCTAATTGTATAGTTAAACGAAGTTTACGTTAGAACTGACGTAAACCTGATTCTAACGACATGATTCTAACGAATGAACAAAACGTGTTTTGTCTGCGTGTCCCCTTTAAGAAAGCGCCTCCACAAATTCTACATAACTTATAAAAAAGAGGCCGAAAGAATTGTCTACAATTACATTACGAACAGCAAATACGTATTTGTAAAGGATCATCGACATTCTCGACCGTATGGAAACCTAAAAACTTTGCCTCCCCTCCTGCTTGAAAATTTACATAGGTATAATTAAGCAACTTAATTGTACAACGCTAACGTGTACAGTAATACCCATAGCTTCATTGGAATTGTAAGCTCAATATAATAATTTTGCACATCCGACTACTTGCACGGTCAATACGGCTACGTAGCACAGAAAGAAAAATGTAACTGCAAAACTGGCTTTTAAGATAACGCGTGGCGGATGAGCAGAAAAATGCCGGAAAATTATGCACTAATCGCCCTGTGAATCTTAGTAAAGTTGCTATAATTTATTAGCCCATTACGATGAGCAGGCACGTAGAGACAAATGCTATGCTGCACCGATCTCCTGGCAAGCAAGAGACTCCCATGCGCATCGACGCAGCGTCAGAACTTGTAGAATTTTGCAAAGCGAAGACACGAAGGATATTAGTCAATCACAGTTTAAACCTGTACAATAATGCCAGTCTCCATTTTGTTTACTTATGCTATGGTTAACCCGCGTTTGTTCGAGCTTACTTGTTTTGAGAAAAAATTAGGTACCATTAGTGAAAAAGGCGAAGTATTTGGCCGAAGGTATTTTTACTTCCCGATCAAATTGACTAGATTTTAGAGGTACCGCCAGATTGATCAATGTAATCATAGTCGACTATACTTTCTTGGGGAAGTCGACCCCACTTCGGTTATTGTAGCCTAACCACGTTCTTTGTCATGTTAACCTAGTTCGTGAACTAAATTTCCAAACACATACTGGCTTACGATATGCAAATAACGTCACGTAATATTTTTTTTAATGCAGCTAGATCTATAAAAGAGGAATCAGGAAAAAGAGCTGACGGCATTGTTTTATTTACTTCTTTTCAATGTCAGCCTGGGCTTATTTTATACCGTAACTTTTTTGCTAGTACTTTTGCCTTGTTATAATTACCGAATTACAAGCCGTATTAGGAAATGCGTGCCTTCTGTTAGTCCTAAACTAACAAACGGAAAGGGGGTGTACGTTTGTAACACCCTCTTCCCAATGTTGTTGGGAAGACCTTATGAAACCTATGGAAACCACAACTGCCATTGCAGAAATAGACTTCCCAGTTAGCAGTGCTGGTTGTGTAACCGCTGTTTTCCTTTTCAAACAACTTTACTACTTCAGAAATGTGCAGCCGTTTTATGGCGGTCCGTTTTGAATATGTGCGTGTCGTCCGTGGCTGAAAATTGCGCATTTTTCAGGGCAAAGGGATATTCTGACGATCTAAGGACAACATCCTTCATTTCAACTGTAGTATTCACTGTACTTGTTCTTGGGTGAGTACATACTACTGAGTCACGTGTGTTATCGCGTCATATTTAAAGACCTCCAGCGGAAAACCCAGGGGCGGATTTGTGTGTGCACGCTAGTGGAGGAGGGAGGGAGCGGGGAGAAGATTTTTTTTGCAATAATGATGATGATAATATTTAAGTAGACGTTAGTAATACTAATAATGTTAATATTAATCTTTAATTTTCTTTTATACTACTACTAAAATTACTAGGAGTAAAAAATTCGGCCACCTTCACAATTGAGATGCGAAAACTGAAGAAACAGTCTTCCCTGCCTCTCTGAACAAAGAGAACACTTGCACGTCAGAGCTTACGTCATCACCACGCGGAGTCAATCCCCGACGCGCGCCTTCCCACCCGAACATCTGCGCCGCGACGTGCACTCCCCACACCTTCTCGTCGTCTCCTTGCCTCCGCGCCACTTCCCTGACAATTCTTGGTCGAGCATTTTCCTCTTCCCTGCTTTGTTTCGCCGGTTTTGAGCGACGTCAGGCACGGATAGAGCTTCAGTTTAGACAGTTTATTGACGCGGGCAGGGAAAACCAATAGGCCTTTATGGGCGTCCAAAACTGATTTCTTGGTTCATTTTGGTCGTCTGTGGGAGGGGTGGTGGGGGGAGCCAGTGTGATAATCCGGGAAGTCAAAACTTGGAGCTCTTTGGCGTCTTGTTGCGCCCATGATGCAGTGAGAAGACAGATATTGAGCTTCCTTAGGCCATACTGAGTGCTGTAATCCAATGTTTTTTTGTTATTGTTGCCAGAACGAATAATTATGTTAGTTTGATGGAATACAGTGTTGAACAACATCAAAGAAGTGCAATAACCACACAGGAGAAGCGTTCTTGCTTTTTATTTATGTAGTTATTTTTTTACTTACGTATATTTATTACTTACTTTATTTATTTGTATCCAAACAGAAAAACAACATGCACATTTGCGCGCACTTACTAAACGTACGTTCAATAGGACGTGCTGGCACCATCCACACAGCGTCCAGAAAGGACCACACGTGAATGGCAATCGAGGGGTGCTATTGATGAAGTAACCATAAAGGTGTTCATTTGTTTGGCGAATAGAACAAGCTGCTGTAAGTTCTCAGGGCCCGTGTCAAGGTGGCGAAACACGATACTTGTGCCGCTGAATAAATGGGTACATTTGCATTCAGAACAATGACCGGAAAGTGTGAACTATAGGCATGCCTTCTGGTATAGTTGGTCACCCAGGCAAGATAAAAAATTTAGGGAACTTTCCACTCAGGCTCACGATTTGAATGGCGAAGCTGTGGCAGGTAATCATGATCGTTTTAGTATCGTTGTGACGTCGTGGTTGACGTCAGCGGCATGTCTTCCCAATGACCTTATGTTGAGCAAGGCCAGAGTGAGCTCGCCGTTTTGGTCTATGTTTTCGTGCGCCAGTCGCGTTTCTTTCGTTCGATCAAGGGGAACACGGCCAGCACACATGGCTTTGTTCAAAAGATAGGAACAAATTGAAAAATTGGATATCCCCCCAACAGGGCCTTCGGGTGTGAATTCGCACCGTTGTCTTCTTTGTGTGAAACCTTGGAGGATATCATTGAGGGCTTGTCCTGTTTGTTCCTTCATCCTCGTCTCGTCTGTGTGCAGTGCAACTGCATTAGTCTTATTTCCACGTTTTTTCACAGTTACGTAACCCTATGCTATCAAGTACCCTAATAAAATCAGAAACCTTATTCTTCCTTACCCGTTTTCTTAAAAGCGCACAATGAGCGCTGGAAGCATGATGCTTGAGCTCTTGGGTGCAGCCACCAAATCGCTAACTGTAACGTGACCAACCTTGGGGAAAAACATGCCAACAACGCGTTTGTTTTTTTAAAGACGATAGTCTTCCTAGGGCTGCTTAAACGCGAAAATTTTGATCTGTGTGTATGTCTATCTATCTGTCTGTCTGTAACTCGATTCAGCCACCCGGCCAGTCAAACAGAAGCTGAACAATAGGTTCATATGCGCACAGCCAAATCTAAACGTCTACGTCCGGTGGCAATGTTCCTACTTGTCAACATTGCTGAAGAAGAATAAAACATTGCATAAATGCGAGGCAGAAAATCAATACATAATATTTGCAGTGTTCCTTTATAAGAACTCATGGCTGCTCGATTTTTTGAAATCCTACGTCCACTGCGCAAAAAAAATTCACTCTATAGCCTGCTGTTTCCCGCGCCACTAACGCTTCTGGCGGCATTTTAAGAACTGAACCGGCAACAGTTACGAAAGATTCTACTAGATAGGTTCCACGTTCAGATTGGAGTGGGGAAACGAGGTTCTATAAACGTTTAAGGAGGGCGCCGCGATTCACGCGCGCCTCCGCCGTACGGCAGCGCTGACATCGGGGCACCCGACTTGGAGCAGTGGAAGGCGGTAAATTTAAATTGACTTGAGCGAAACTTTAGCGTGTTACCTTGGGAAGAACGAGACGGGAGAGGAACAGCATGAGAGGTGTGCGGGAAAGAGAAGGAAGGCATTTACTTGGCAAATGTCTATCGTCTTTTAAAATGGGCGTCGACATTTGCAACGAGAGGAGCAGATACGCGGCCATTTTGTTTACCATAGAACGTATTGTACGCCCGGTTTGAAGTGACCAATCTCCCATCGTGCGCCCGTGAAAACCCATCATCGTTGTTAATACTTTTTTTATTCTGAAATGCAGGGCAACGATTATGCCTCCTATCGCCGGATACGTAGTGGAGAAATTTGGATATAGATCTGGGTCAATGTTTCTGTTCGGCCTTCTAGTGCTTTGGGTGAGTATAACTTGTCACCAAATTACAACCTTCGAGTGTACTCGAGCTTCTATCAATACTTCACAACACCTTGAAGCAGTCTTCCGGTAGGTGTCGCACATTAGGCGCAGTCCGAAAATTATTTCATCTCTTAAAGACCTGAGAGGATAATATCGGAATGGTTTTAACCTGCGTGCACGAGGGCGGGCAGGTTCACTCATTTTCAAGTGTTTTGGTGTTTCCTTAAAACTAAAACGGCGCACCACTGCAAAAAGTGTCCGCAGTAATTTCACCAATGTTTGAAAAGGCCAATATTGCTTTAACCCGTATAAAAATCGCTGCAATGATACACAAGGCACGGTTGGTGAAAATTAAATGCGCACTGGTAAACCATTTTAAGTGTTCGCCGCGAATAGTCTCTCTCTGCTAACTTCTGTCCACTCTGCACGAGCCATAAGAAGTCTTGTTACTGAGCATGACGTCTCTGGTTCGACTCCCGGCCATGCAGCCTGTTTTTGCTATTGATGCACTTAATCAAGTGACCAGTATGTTCAGATTTCGGTGCATGTTAATATCTTCCGGATGCAAAATGATTGAGTTGCCTTTTGCTACAGCGTGATAACTAATCTGCAATCAAACTTGTTTTTTTTTTTTCAGACACCAGTGACATTCTACCAGTGGGTGAAGCAAAAGTGCACCGGAAAAAGGAAAGGCGGAGAAGACACAGCGGTTACAGCGTGAACTCTATAGGAACGCGATCAATTAATTTATATTAGCTCCAAGCGTAGGCAGGTAAAACTCGGGTTTTTTCTAGTGAGAAAACTTGGTGCACGACTAAGGGCGTGAGCCAAGAAGTAGACCACATTGCGAAAAATGCGTAAATATTTTTTAGAAGGGCGCAGTCCATGTTTTACCCAAAGAGATGGGGCCTACCAAATATGTCAGTGTGCGACCTGGAAGCTCAAATTTTTGGCTGCTCCTTTTGGCCACCATTTATACGGTTTCATTACCGATGCTATCCATACCTTCACATGCAACTCTGCCTGTCGCTCAACCATTGATCACCCCTTAGACACTCATAAACACCTTCGAAGAACGCTTTCATTTGGCTACTTTCTTTGGCCGGAAAACTGCTCAAAAGAGGGCAAACTGCGGCGACAAAGTGCTCTAAAAGCCTTCTAGACAACGTTAGCAAAGTATGTAACACTTTAACCGAGCGAGCATTCTTATGGGCTTGAAAACTGTTAAAATCATTCCTCTTTGGTGAAAGGGTCAGTCCCCTGACAGCCTTCTGCACCTAAAGCCACACCGTATTACAAAATAAATCGAACAGGCTAAAATTCGCGAGTACCTGGAATGCTTTTCTAAAGCGAGCACAAGAAAGAACAAACTGACAATCAAGTCGCCGCGTGCAAGCCATCCACTGTATTTGACACCCATGCATTCTAGACAGGCCAGTGTGAATCGAACCTGCACCGTATGCCCTCCAGATGAGGTATAGAATTAAGGAAACAAATTTCCTCAAGGCAACTGTACAAGATACGTGAAACGTATGCAGCACGAAGGCCAATCATGATAGCATATGTGGTGTATGCCGTTAGCACCTTCCCGTTTCTTCGTGACGTCATACCACCTGCTTCTCTAATCCAAACCCGTCCAAGTAAATTGCGCAGTCATATCTCTGCAGGCAAGGCGGCCGTAGCTACTCGCGATGCGCAACACCACGTAGCAACGACGTTGTGGCAGCGCCGATTATGAACTACGCACTTATTCCTCAAAGTGCAGGGCGCTCTAGCAACCGTGGTGCCTGTAGTGAAGCGCTGTTCAACCGCCTATTCAGATCTATGCTAGGACAACCCGTCACTGCGTGCCGCCACGACTGGCAGGTGACGCCACACCAGCTTCCTGTCTCTGTACCTCACCCATCACCTCGTTTCAATCTACATTTTACCGTGTGTTCCACAGCCGTTGGAGGATGACCAGCCCCCGCACGCAGCTGACACGTCCAACCTAAAACAGCATAAAAAGCCTAAATAGCGTACGTGCCCCTTCAAAAACGAACACAGTTTTTCCACCACCACGCAGTGCTATCGCCCACCGTCACAGGATTCCATCCGTGTCCCTGTACAGGACATCCTTTTACGGTGGCCCTGATTACGTTGGAATGCAAAAACGCTATGACAAACTTTTCTAGGCCGCAACATTAATAAAGCTTTGCACTTTGTCCTTTGCCATCAAGTCATTCCCCGTTGAGCTCGATGTTTTCTTTCGGAAACACTGCCCGAAATTACCTGGAAAATTTCCACATCGACAGGCACAACCCACAGGTAAAATCTTACGCCGCCGCGCAATAGGAGTTCTCCAAAGCAGAGGTAGGTCTATACTGACCTCGTGGTGGTTTGGTGAGTTGGTAAGCGAGTGGTTACCTTGGAGCATGGTCAGCGGGGGCAGGGGGCACTAGGCTTGGAAGCACTAGTATACACACGGAGGGAAGACCGAAGAGGGCATGGCAGCCGCCTATGATGATGATGACCATGATGATTGCTATTGGTTTCTCCTGTGTAGCGGAGTGATGACGTGTCATCTTACTAAAAAGGACTAATATACCTATGTTTTATACTCTTGGTTTAATACGAGCGTTGCACAGGGCAGACACAAAAAACTTATTAGGCACAGAATACTTTGTTTTTTCCTGTTAAGGCCGAACCGCATGGAGAGTTTTTTTCACCCGATTCGCGCGCGTCGGCGTTGCGCGTGCGTTTTTTCGACGCCCGCGTCGACGATTCCGCGCCCGCGCCGCGGCAGCATCTGCCTTGGCTAGATTTTGACGCGCGTCGCGTGCGGCAGTGGGAGGAGCCTGGCGACTTGCGCCAATGGGGAGGCACGCGCCTCATGGCTGTGGTTTCAAAGCGCTCGAGACAGCCGGCTGGCTCCACCGGGGATGTTTAGGCTTACCCACGCTTACCACCCCAGCAGATATTGAATGTGCGCTTTCACTAGCGGTGCGAATGATGTTTTATAGTACCGTTTTCACCCACATTATAAGCTCCTTTACCACACAAGCAACTTCGTGCGTGCCTTGAGCGGCATTTTAGAGAGCGCTTAGAAGCGGTCGCTCGAGCTCCCGCCACTACTTCGCTGCCGAAGCCGCCGCCACGTTGCCGCCGCCGGCAGCGGCACGCGCAGCGTGCAGGTGGTTACGCGGCACCGTCAGCGCGCCTGTGGCGTGCGCGGCGCGTTTTCGCCAGCAGAAAACGCTCCATGCGGTTCACGCTTTACAGGTGGTAACTGTCCTAGGCAATATTCCCCTCTCTGATTCTCGTCCACCAGCATTATAATCTTCTTTTCGTCGTCTCGACAGCTTGAAATTAGCTTCCTCTGTCCTACCCGTAAATCCTAGGGCTTCTGGAAGCCGAATATTTCCCTCATGTAGATTTGGATGGATACCCTCGCATTCTAATAATATGCGCCGCATAGTTTGTTTCTTTTCCGCAGACCACGCATGCCCCATCATTTTGTGAATACTTCCCCACGAAGCTCTTAGTTCGCAAGCAACCTGCTCCAGCCTCAAAAAGCAAAGCACTTCCCTGGGAATTATCGTAGCAATTTTCCTTTCTGATGTCCAATTTTTCCGCCCTGTACATCTCTAACGACGTTTTAGCTTCCATTTTTCTCTCCATTTATCCGTTTCTATCTGCCTTGCCTCTTTTTTGGTTACCGTGGCTGTTTTGGATTCAACACTGTTCTTTCCGTATTTCATCGTAAGCCTTCTAGTCTTCCTTAACCACTGCGGGTCCACGCTTTTCAAGTATAGGTACCTAACACCTTAGCTGCCCACCTACGTTGATCCATTGCAACAAATGCGTAGAAAAAGCTACTAAAACCATCTCCGAGGAAGCGGCACTGAAAGTGGCAGACGGCAGGCTCCTGCACATGTGGGAGGCCATGAATGGCCTGCAGAGACGGCTCAGTAAGCACAAGCATAATCGTAGCCTGCGCAGAAAGAATAGCAGCTTTAAACGAAGAAACTGAAGAATACGCGAATCAGCTCACCCGCCAAAACTGCCACAGCATGTGCGACGGCATGGAGCTTCAGATGGGGTTCGCTGAAACTTGGCATATTATCAGATACCTAATCGGTCCCGAAAGTAGTAGAACTACCCAGAAACACAACCTGAGCAAGATTTATCCCACTTACCAGGGAACGAAGCAGGACTTGCTCAAATAAATTAAAGGTAGGTATATTGGATCTACTCAAAAGAAGGCGCTAAAACCGTACACCAGTAAAGAAAACTCAAACCTTGACCGACCCGTTACGATGCCCGAGATTCCGGCAGTTTTGGACAATCTCCGGACAATGTCCACCTCCGGCCCCGACGGTATATCGAACAACATTTTAAGAAATCTAGACGACGGATCTATAGAAGCCTTGACGAAGTACATTAATATATGCTGGGAAAGGGGTAGCATCCCGAGGCAATGGAAGACTGCCACAGTAATCACGATTCTAAAGCCTGGGAATAAATTACAATTGGAAAACTTGAGACCCATGTCACTGATTTCGTGCGTCGGCAAGCTGATGGAGCACGCCATTCTGAATAGACTGAACGCCTACATGGAGGACAGAGGGCTCTTCCCTCACACCATGATAGGTTTTAGACTTAAAGGCCAACTGAAACAAATATTTACCTGCCCTAAATTCTGCTTCAATGTGTTACGGTATGCACGTCTAAAGTCCCTTGTGACCTAATTTTAAACTCCACAAACGCGCAGTGTTTTTATTAAAACCGTTCGAAAACACGCCACTTCAGCCGACGCAGCACCTAGCGGAGTGTCGCCGCAACTTGTCGCCACGGCGGCGGACTTCCGGATGTGACGTGCCAGCCAGGACTCCCGTGCGGCCGTCGCCTCTCCTCAGTAGCCCTTTTACGTGCGAGCTCACGCGAGTGAACAGCGTAATTCGTGCCTCTTGCATGAATCATTGCTTTCACGCGTTTCCGTAATGCGAGAAGCTGAAGAAACTCTGGGTTGCCGATACATAAAGAGCAAATTTGAAAAGTGCCGTGGCCTGTCTGGAGCGAATACGGCGGTAGCACAACGGCCGATTTCGTGGTCGCGACGGCGGCAGCAGCTCTCGGTCGACTCGACGAGCACGCGAAACGCGTGTACGGTCTACGTGAGGCGATACGCTGTTGGCGCGGCTGGTCGGTGCGGCGGCGCGCGAACGACTACGGCAGCTGTGCGGGGCACTGCAAGCTCGCGGCCGGGCGTCTCTACGACTGCGCAATACGTAGAACGGCCGACGCGAGACGACACGCTGTTGTCGCGGCCGCTCGGTGCGTGGGCGCGCGAACGACTACGGCGGCTGTGCGGCGCGCTGCAAGCTCGCGGCCGGTTGCCTCTACGAGCAGAACGGCCGGCGCAAGACGATACGCTGTTGCCGCGGCCGGTCGGGGCGTGAACGAGTACGGCAGCTAGCTGTGCGGCCCACTGCACGATCGGCCGGTCGACTTTTCGAGAGCGCGAGTACGCCGCCGCCATCGAAGAGCTCTGCGCCGACGCGAGGTGATACGCTGTTACTGTTATCGCGCCGGTCGGGGTGCGGATGAGTACAGCACGCCGCGCACTACACGGAATCGATTCAGTTCAGACAACTTCGTCAAAAAACAAATAAATACTAGCCGCTGTGAACAGCATTTCTCTCGCCAGTTAAAAAAAAAAACATTAAAAACGGGGCCACATATTTCGCAGCCCTGAGCCTCGGGGAGGGTCACTGCTTCACGAGTGAAGACACTGCAGTGCTTTCGTCGCTGCATGGCATCATTATCTAAACATTTGGAGCGGGCACTGCGGGCACCCTGCTAACAGGAACAAAACTGACAGTGTAAACAAAAATAATAAAATTCTGGATTTGAGGTTTCACAACATGCACTGAAACCAAATTCTTACACCCTAGCTGGCATGTTTCGACACTTTCCTCCCACGGTAGCTTTTTTTTTTTTTTTCTCACAAACACAGGATGGTTCCATTGGCACAGGGCATATTAGCTGTGCTGGCGCCCATCTAGCGCTCAACACTGCCTTTTGTGCACCCAGCTTCGCCACGACGTCTCGCGATGCGTGTGTTTTCGTTTTACCGGACGACTATAGGTGCGTCTCAGCAGCTCACAACGAAGTAATAATGGTTGCACGAACTTCCCTGCCCCTTTTCGCGCATGTTTTTAATGTCTGAAGCAACAGACGGCCCGAAACACATCGAATGCGCGCCGTCTTCTCACAGGCAGCTGTGGGAAAATCCGCCGGCTGCGCCCACTCGATTCCTGAGTGTAACGTCACTTCCGGCCGTCCGTAATGGCTGCCCTTTTTTTCCAGTTTCGGTTTGAAAAGAGCGTTTTTGATCTTCGTTTACGAGGCAGCGAAGCACATTTCGGCCTCCAAATTTTGCAGGTAGCAACGTTTAAGGTTATACTACCGGAAAATAGTGCATTTAAGCAGTCGAAAATTTCGTTGCAGTTGGCCTTTAAATTCTCTACTCAGGACGTAATGCTACACCTCAAACATCAGATCCTAGATAGTGACAAGAGCTCGTCCCTAGACACCAAAGCAATTTTGGAATTGGACTTAACAAAGGCCTTCGATAACATCGCTCACCAGGTCGTCCTAGAAAACTTACAAAAACTGGAATTGGGTCGTAGAACGTACGATTGCATAAAAGACTTTCTCTCCGACCGGAAAGCTCAACTAACTATCGGAGGGGTCAGATCACAGGACATAGGATTGGGTAGCCGGGGAACACCGTAAGAATCCGTCCTGTCTCCGTTCCTTTTTAATGTCGCCATGATTGGGCTTCCTGAAATACTAGATCGGATAGAAGTCTTGAATCACAGCCTCTACGCTGATGACATCACCCTCTGGGTCATCGGAGGCAGTGATGGTCGAATTCAGCATATTCTCCAGACAGCAAACGACGCAATCAAAAAATACGTGAAGCAGAGAGGTTTAACGTGCTCTCCGCAGAAATCCGGGTTGTTGCTTTACCAACCCACGATGAGAGGACTCAACCGTGCCTTGGAAGTCCCTAAAATCGAGATTTTGCTGATGGTAACCTCATTCCACTTGTGACGAGTATCAGGATTCTCGGCTTGAGAATTCAGGCCAACAGATAAAATACTGAAACCATTAAAGCTTTACAAAAAGCGTCCATCAAACCTCCAGACTGATTTTCAGTACAGCAATCAGACATCATGGAATGAAGGAGGGAAATTTGATCAGGCTAGTACAAGCGTTCGTCCTGAGTCGCATAGCGTACGTAACACCTTTCTTGAGACTAAGGGCGGACGACAAGACCAAAACTAGTACCGTGATCAGGACAGCATGTAAACAAGCTCTCGGGATACCAGTTACCGCGTCCAACGAACGTTTCGAGGCGTTAGGAATTCATAATACCTTGCAGGAACTGATAGAGCCGCAGATAGTTGCCCAGCTAGAAGAGACTCACGAAGAGCTCGACTAGCCGTCATATTTTAGTGAATCTAGGCATACGGTACGAATCTCAATTCGGCACCAAACTCGAGATTCCCCGTGAAGTATGGGAATGCATACACGTTCCTCCTATACCGAGGAGTATGCATCCCGAACACAACTAAGAAAGAAGACGGGAATGAGCGAAAGCCTTACAAAAGAGATTCAAAAACACCGAGAACGTGGTCTACGTTGACGCCGCGGAATAAGCAGCCCGCAATGCCATGAGCGTGGTAGCTATCGATTGCAACGGCAATTCCGTAACTAGCGGCACGATACTGACGTCGTCGCCGGATGCGGCAGAAGAGGCTGCCATTGCTATGGCGATGGCTTCCACGAAAGCTAAATTTATTGCCAGCGACTCTAAAACTGCAATTCGGAATTTTGCAAAAGGACGAATGTCGTCCGAGGCACTCAGAATTCTGGTCGGCTTCAAAGACCGCATAAAGGCCCAATTCGTATGGACGCCGGCATACTCTTCTTTTCCCTGTAACGAGAACGCTCACGATGCGGCACAAAGTTTGGCTAACCGAGCTGATCACGTCGAGAAAATATATGAGCATTTCTCGCGCGCTGGGATGGGGAGGGACCGCATGGTCTCGAACAGAGAGAGAGAGAGAGAGAGAGAGAGAGAGAGAGAGAGAGAGAGAGAGAGAGATGACTTTATTTGATGCCCGAGATGGGTTCTGAAGGGTAGACGACTTGGACGGTTTCCCTCCCTCATCCGTCAGCCAGGATTCCTTGGATCCTCGCGGCGGCTTCGGCCATCCGGACTGCTGTCAGTCGTGCCTCCGGTGTGAAGCTGAACCGAACAGTCTCCCATTGTTCTGCAGTCTTAATTTTGTAGCTTCTAATTGTATCTACATCGGATTTGCTATTATAGCCGGTCGTATTTTTTGGAGCTTATGGCAGGACCACATCATGTGGTGTAGGTCGGCTCTGCTGTTGCACAAAGTGCAGAGGTTTGAGTAAAGGTCTGGGTAGCAGCGGTTGAGGGAAACAGGGCTCGGAAAAGTGTTCGTCTGCAACCGTCGCCACGTGACTGCCTCTTTCCTGGAAAGAGTGTGGTGGGCCGGTGGACATTTGCATCTGGATAACCTGTAGTGATTTATTATATCCCTGTATGTGACTAGCCTGTCTTTGTGAGATCTAATAACGTGTGCTTGTTCTTGGCTTTCCTGCAACGTATTGTGTGGGGATGATGGTGGTTGTGATGGCGTCGTAGGCAACACAGCTCGGTTGACCAGGGCTCGAGCGGTTGCGTGGGTCAGTTCATTCCCCTGTAGGCCGCAGTGGGACGGAGTCGAACAGAAACATAATTAATCATTAAAGATTGGAACGGGTTAAATATCCTCCCCCTCACTGTATTCTCAACAAATGGCAGTCTGTAGAATGGCGCGCGCCTCTTACAAACAAATACATTCCTCAATCCGGTCACGCACAGTCATTCTTACCCGGGGCTCTACACGAGCGAATGTAAGCTATGTCCGCGGACAGGGCAGACCTGTGCCATATTATTTGGGAATATTTGATTGGCGATGCGAACGCGGGTATGTGTCAAGTCATACTAACGGCGCGAAAAACGAGCAGACGCAAAGGGAAAAGGGTGATGATGATAATGAGATGATACATTGGGCATTTGAACACTAACGCATGGTAATAAGATGACACATCTGGAAATTGGGCCCAAATGCCTTCACGTTAACTGCTTTATGAGAAGTGGTTAGGTAAGCTTGCAATTGTGACTTTAAATTGATTGCGTGTCACGGTATTTTTTTACGTTTTTGTGCTATCTTTCTTGTTCTTCCTTTCTCTTTTCTCGTTTCCCTTCCCTGCTGCCCTTCTCCGCAATGAAATCTTGCGAACTCTATTTCCTGGCATCGCTAACATCAAAGTTCTTTTGGGTAACCGTCAACACCCACACCACTCTGAGTTCTCCACTGTACGGAGAGTCATGATCTTTTTCTGCCTCCTCTATGACTTTGAGGGAATTAAATCAATTCCTCAATCAAATATTACACGTTTGTAACATACTACATGAGTACAAGGTTACTCTATGGTATTATAAAGTTCTTCAGGTGAACAACAAGCACATTGGGTGATGACATTGACAGCAGCGAACAAGTGTACGTATCAGCGATGTCATCCCTCCCATGTTAAGTACAATGAGTTGAAACACTCAGTTACCAAGATAATATTTGGCCATGAGCTGCACAAAAACAAGATCATGCAATACCTAACCACACCTAGACAGCGATGGGATGAACAGCAATGCATACCTCCAAGCTACTAGGAGTATACCTGCAGATGCGAAAAGAAGTGTTATCATAAGCAACACACATGCGAAAAAAAGTAGGAAACGATATTAAAAGCAGCTGTTACGAAGTAAAGAGTGCTCACAATAATTTCTACCATTTTCTGCACTAAAGCGACCAGCGATTTTTTATTTAACGAGAAGCCATGCAACACAACACTGAAAGGCATAAAACCGCGAGAAATTGCGACTACCCGCAACAGCGTTGATATGGAACGGGGGCGGCCATCCTCAAACACTGGTCATGAGGGTAAGAACACTAAAACTAGGGTTTGAGAAAATCATATGAATCTATTCGAGGCAAAACGAGTGAAACGAACTGAGCTCGATCGTCAGCAGTGAAGGCTTTTTAGACCCAGGAAAAGCACCGTGTTTTCGCTTCCTTTACTGTAGCATCGAATTTCCTACAGAAAATCGCTATAAAATACAGCAACCAGCAACGTACTGGGAAAGATACAAATGAAATCGCAAACACTGGTAAATCAGTAGCATCGAAAGAAACTCGCCCAAAGCGACGCACGTATTCATTCGTGCAAAGAGACTACACAAGATATCACAATAAAGGCCTCCCTCGCTCAAGGAAAAAGAACCGCGACCTTAACAGCCCGTCACTTTTCCGAAGTAACCCGGAAAGACAAGGCCGCGTATGACGTTGCTGTCGCAACATTACGAGAGAGCTGGAGAAATCTCGATTCACTGCTTGGAAAAGACTGCTTAAGAAGTCCGCATTGACGCGCAAAGGCAGACGGAAGAGAAAATGGACGTCATTGAGTCATTAGGAGTGCGAACAATGCCAGCGGGACAGTTGAGCTTTGTACGTTTGAACGCACTTGTGGATTTTCTTGCGTAAGCGCTGCCGGCGGGAGTGCTTTACAGAAAAGACGATGAATATTAGTGGATGGCTGTTGTGGCATGTTTTATAGAAGGATATTTTTGTAGCGTCAGCTACACAGGCCGAGGTTGAGCAGTTTCGCGTGGCTCCTGGAGAGCCGTGCTGCGCATGCGCGAGGAGCAGTGACGTCACACGGCGCACAGAGTGTTGCTCGCTGCGCGGCGTCTCTCACACACCCCACGCGCCCAGCGTCTTCGCCGAACTCCGTCCCGCACTTTGCGGCCCGTTCCACTTGATGATCATGCGAGGGGTTACTGGGTGTGGAACCGATGGCGCGTGCGTCGCGGCAACACCGGCGTGCGCCTGTGGAACCAGATGAGCTCTGGGGCGATTGGTGACGCTGCGCCGGAGTCACTTGATAAATATACATGTGTCACAAAATGCATATACCGTGTGTGTGTCATTGAAGCAGCAGTAAGCATGATAATCTAGCTAATCCTAGACAACCAGGAAAGCTAAGAATAACCAGCTGAAGCTGAGCTCACGCTACGTATATCCTGGCATAGCCGAGTTAAGCCACTGCTCGTGTTTTTAGTTATTTTCCCCGTACCCACAGCGCCCCAGGCATTACACTGGGAGTGGTACCTCTTCAGGTAGGAGAGAAAAAAGTCGTTATCGGGGCAGGGCGGAATGTAGGCCATCTGCGCTGCAGCCATTGAGATAAGGCTGGAACATAAATTCACGCGCACAACATACACAAATGCCTGCAGACGTATCTTTGCAACGCTAGTGTAACAGAAAAAAAGTCATCGTTGCTCAGAACACTAATTATAGGGTGAGACAGAGGGTCCAATTACTAGCGGTTTGGGCTAAAACGACCTTTTAGCAAATCAGCATTACAGACGAGCTCGCGGACCCTAAACTCATCATATAAATGTTCAGATTTATAATTCGATCCGCATATGTACTGCTCCTGTCGCATACCTGCGGTTGAATGATAGATTCAATGAAAACAACTAAACGAAGCTTCCTGCAGCGGCTGCGTTGGTATTCCAATCCCAAGTTTTCTTCTGTCGGGTTGAAATTAATCGTATAAATTCCCGACACAGAAAGAACAGCTTGGTTTTGAATCCGCTCTAGTTTAGAGTAGTTCTTCGCCATCCATAAAATAAAATAAAATAAAATAAAAGGGTGCAGGAATATTGTATAGCTGATCTGACGTTAGCTTTATGCAATACGCTTTATAAACACCAGGAGAAGTTTTCGCATTCATGCGAAATAGCCCTAACGCCATTCTGGCCTGAGCGGTTAATGCAATCCTTATGATGGTACCAGATGAAATTGAAAATAAACTCGGTGGTTCGATTCCCGGCCACGGCATCAGGTTTCCTGATGGAGGCGAAAAGCGAAAACACCCGTCTGTTCGAGATTTTGGCGCAGGTTAACCATCCCCGGGTGGTCGAAATTAATTCCGGAGCCTTCCACTACGGCGGGCCTCATCGCCTGTGTATCGTCGGCGCGTTAAACCTCACAATCAATCAATCAATCAATCAATCAATCAATCAATCAATCAATCAATCAATCAATCAATCAATCAATCAATCAATCAATCAATCAATCAATCAATCAATCAATCAATCAATCAATCAAAACAAACTCCCAAGCATTTCAATGCAATAAGCAAGAGAAATGACGCTAACAAATCTTCTTAGCCCTATACAAAGAAGCATTACCATGGGCAAAACGAAGTCACAAATTTGGGCACAGATACAATTTGTACACAGTGGCCGAGCTATACCGAAAAAATGCAGACAAGCAACAAGTGTTCAACAATAATGTGCGCAGAAACTGCTTCGTACAATGTGAGTTATCGCAAAGCGGCAAACAAGAGGCAAGTGTTCGGCAAGAGAATGCGCAAAAACTATTTCCTGAAATATGTGTAAACAGCGTGTTGGCAACACAGAAAAAATGGCAGCACCTCCATTCCGTGGATGATGGTGAGGGTGTGGAGTACGGGGACTCGAAATGACATCCAAGTTGCGCCCCGAGTGACATCCGATTTGCGCCCCGACCGTCATTCGATTTGAGCCGTGAGTTGCACCTTGATTATTCCCTAAATGAAACTGAAACTCACGGCTCTAATCGAATTTCGCTTGATCGTGGTGTGTGCACGGATGGACGCGGACGGACATTGGGAGGTTCCAAGGTACTCCGCACCGTTACAGGCGAGGGAGTAAGCCGTTTGACTCTCGGGTACTAACTCACGGTCGTAGCAAAATGGGCAAGACGACTGACACTAACTCTGTCTGGTCTACCAGACGCAGGCTCGAAGCCTGCCGGTGCCTGTGTGATTTTTTGCTGTTGTAAATGCTATGCGCACAGACGCGGACGGACATTGTGCGGTCCTAATGTACTCCGCACCTAAAAAATAAATGCAAAAACACAGCCGCCGAACACTCTACCGCCAAAGAAAAAAAAGAACAGCGGCTAACAATAATTTTTAAAAGAGAAATGGCGGAGCAAATACTACTCAAACTGATTAACGGCGACTGAAGCAATTGCAGCCTGTGCGAGTGCATTCCAGTCTCCTATTGTTCTGGGCTGGAACGAGTATTTAGAACTGTCTACTCTGGCATAGACTGCGAGAAACTGGCCCCCGTGACTACTTCTGATGGTGCGAGTGTTCCTATAGTTTTTAATACGCACGAGTGCCCAGTTTTATGGCATTAATTTTCAGCATAAAATGAAACTTTAACCTAGCTATTTTCCTTCGGTCTGAGAGGCGAGGTAGGTTAAGTTGGGCTAGCGTGTCGCTAACAGAGTCCATGCGTCTAGAGCTCGACAGAACAATCCTAGCTGCTTGCCTTTGTATTTTCTATATCTCATCAATGAGATATCTTCTTTACGGATCCCATATAATACCGGAATGGGTTTCCGCAGGTATACGGACTCCGTATATCTGCCGAAACGACAACTCCTCGCCGTTGTTATCGTAAAGCAGAGAAATCGGGGCCCTAACTTCTCCCGAAGCCATGAGGTGAAACATGTTACGAGTGGGCAGGATGGAAGACGCGAATTATGGCAGATGGAGGAATGATTTAATAGAGTAAGAGCACACGGGGTATGCGCTTTTTCGTTCCTCGTCTTTTTCCACGTCGGGTTAAAATGGTGCAGTACGTCAGTACCGGCTTCTTCCCCCTAGTAGCATTTTGCCCTCGGCATTTTCCTGGTATTTTTTCTGCGTATGGACGGCGCAACCAATACCTTAAACAGCTCTTCTGTTAAGAAGCTTAGGCAGGCCATTTGTGATATCCCTTCCCGAGGCTGACATAGTCTTAAAGTGAGCCAACCCCATCCATCCTTGGTCAATCTTTACTATAGGACACATTTTAAAAGCGGAGCTGTTCAGAAAATCGTTCGAATTTCGTGTTCGCAGTTAAAAATAGCAAAACATTGCCGAGCGCACGTGAGCGCGTGCCTCGCGGTGATCGGCTGGCAGTTTAAAAAAAACAAGGAAATGCTGAGCGCTTGTGTCGGCGTGCCACGCGGCGCTCGCCCAGCGTCTCTGCGCACGTTTGTCAAGCAAAGCACACCCACTTAGGGAGATTGGCCAAGACTGACAAAAAAAAAAATAACGCTCCAGCGTTCGCCGTCATCACGGCAACACTTTCGCTATCGCAATCACACTGCTCACGTCATTCGCTAGTTATGGCTCTGCCCATCATATAGGGCTGTGCGTTCGTCATTCGCATGCGATAGGAGGTAGTATAATAGTCCGTTTTAGAAGTGCGCCGGCCCAGTCGCAGGGACGGGTCGTCCGCATGCCCTATGAGGAGGCATCTCGCCTCGAGGCTCGTCGCGCTAGGGATCAACACGGAGAGTCAACACGGACCACATGGCCACAGACAAAGCTGCCAAGAGACGTCGGTGGTCCCGGAACAACGATACGTTACTGCGAGCTTCCTTATAGCAACACAGATGAAGTTAAGGTCGTTGCAGCAGCGAAGAAGAAAATCGGCTGCAATCACGCACTTAAACTGTCGTGATGGTCGGAAAGGCTACCTTTAAGTCTCACGCGTTCAAATGAGCTTCCTTCAGTTATTTTTTTTTTTTTTGTAAAAGTAACGGTTTCCTCTCGTAAATTTCATCAAGTTCATCCCAGAGCAGTTTTCTTTATTTCAATCAAAGCTTGCCCCACACACAACGCCCCAGCACATCCACACACTCAATTAATTGATCGGGCCCTGAACCGCAAAGACCTAGTTTTAACAGCTGTATTCATTTTTTTTTATCTGCTTTAACGCCGACACCAACCACACCACTTGTTTGGCACATGTTTGGCACGTCGCGGTAAGGTTACAGCTGCTAAGAGCGGCAGCTTCGCTTGTACTGCTATTAGTTTGTTTTTGTTTTTTTTCTGACGTGATCGACGAACCGAGCGCAATAACTGCTCTCGCAGAGCGTTGAACCCACCCTGATCGCTGCAGCCGCAAACGGCGGGCATTGACCGCGCAGTAGTAACACTGCCCTGCGAAGCAGCAGCTGCTCCTTGCGGTGCCCGACAGCTTGGCGCGGGAACTTAACATGATACATAAGTTAGCTTTCATGCAAACTCATATTCGGCACTCATCAGGAAGATGGATGCGGAGCATGCGCTGGCAGTGCGAAGTTCGCCATGGCAACATCAAGAACGCAGGTGAGTGCTTATAACGGTGGGAACGGTGTCGCGAGAAGACGATAAACCCAGTGGGGGGCAGAGGCGGTCCACCGAGTTTTCTCTGCTTCACGTGCTTTTCCATGCATCCGTTTAGAGCGAGCCCGGATTGGTAGCAGGTAGACTAGAGAATGAGACGGTAAACAAGCGAAACGGGGAGTTGGTTTCTGTGTACGTCTTAGCAATAGCGTTTTGTACTCACATATACTAGACATAAATATAGCGCTAGATTCTATAGGCGAGCCGCGTTTCCCGAGCGTGGTGCCATGGACCGCTGAGAACTGCTCCATTTTGACTTGGCATGGCTCGTCGACAAGGTCAAGCATTGCCTGTGACTGCAGAGACCGTTATTATTGTTCTTAAAGACCATTAAAAGTGTTTATGTCTATTTAAACCTGTAGTAAAAAAATGGTTTCTCATTACCGATTCTTTAATAAACGTTTTCTGCAACCTGAAGAAATTGGTGCCCATGGCGTTGCCCTGCCGCCACGTGCTTCGGGAAGGCGCGTTGCAACCAAGAAGGTTGTATAAAACGTCTGGGGTTATGGTTCCCCACAACCGTCCACGCAGAGAGGTGAAGCTGGGAAAACCGGTCGGTGGCCATATTGCCCTGGGCAGAAAGGGCCCAGAGCTGGCGGGGACGCTGAAGTGCTTCCGTGTTTTTTTGGGGATTACATGGGAGATAATGACAGATAAGTTGGCTTTGTCGATGAGGATATTTGACGGCAGCCTTATTTTTGCCTTACACGTAAGCTGTACACATGATTCGGGCAGCGAGTTAGCGCTTGCATCTCTTTGGGTGAAGAAGAGAACCGTCGCCGCGATAAATAACCTAGTTCTGGGGTAAAGACACCACTCCTGCTTGCATTTCAATAAACGTTTACCCTTTGACTCTAGGGTTATAGGCCTCTTCTTAAGCTTTAAAACTGCGTCATGTTGCACGCCATGGCAAGAGACGCCGTCTGAACACAGCTAGAAATGCCCGCATTTCACCATCAAAAGCGCGGGACACCTCGGATCTAGCGTGTTTAGTTGACGCTTGCTTCTTGAAGCAGCAGTGCCGGAATTAATTAATGTTCGTTGCGCAACTCGTACCCCAAGCAAGCAGTGTCCAAACATTGTAGCGAGTCGACAGTGCTGCAGGAAATGAGAGCTCGCCTATGTCCAGTCTTCTTTTTGTAGGTGCGCCTGCTGCGCTGCCTTTCCCCTTATATTTCAGCGTTGAAATGTTTTGCACAGGCAAGTTTTGTAGTTTTTACAGCATCTTCCCTGGTTGCACACGCACAAGACCAGATGATGATGGTTGGTGTTTCATGGCGCAAGGCCAGCGAGGGCAAAGAGCGCCAGAAAAGAAGTTATATAATGAATCGAAGTGATTACCATAAAAAGGTAGGTATAAAAACATGTAAATCGGACATTGTAAAATCAATTAAAGGTAATGGTGATGGCTGGTGTATAGGGCCAGATTTGATTATGCGTGATATGAGATAAGGTTTAAAAACTTAACATCTGACAAATAATCAAACACACGTTTCATAGAAACACTGGCATCGTCACCTAGAAACAGCGATGGGTGTAGTGGGATATGTTGTCTGTAGAGTTCTCTGAAGTGTTTGTGTCGTGTTGTGTGAAGTGCCTTGCATGTTATTAGTATGTGGACTACGGATAGGCCCTCCCCGCACCTGCTACACAGGGGTCTTGGAGATCCCGTGAGCAGGTGGGAGTGTGTTGCATGCGTGTGGCCTATCCGTAATCGAGCCAGGGTAACTTCGTTGTGTCTGTTGTGAGTATCAGTGGTGTATGCTCCCAAGAGTGGCTTTATAATGTGTAGTTTGTTGTCAGTCTGTTGATTCCAGTGCGCTTGCCATGTTGTGCGAAGGTGTTGTCTGATGTGTGATTTGAGGTCGGTGTAGGGTATTGTTGTTATGTCAACTGTTGTTGTAAGGGCAGCAGCGGCCGCCATTCCGTCTGCGGTCTCATTACCTGGAATTCCAGAGTGCCCTGGCACCCAGCACACGGTCACCTCAAGGTTTAACGCATGCACAGACATAATAGTACTAATGAGAGCACTGACCACATGGTTTTTAGACTTCTGTGAGGATAATGCACGCACAACACTTAAAGAATCAGTATAAATTACAGATTTCGGAATTCGACTTAGAACAATATGTTTAACTACAAGAAGTATGCCATAGGCCTCTGCCGTAAAGATACTTGTATTTCTATTCATAGTTCTACAGACATTAAAGGTACCACCACCATGCGCAGCACAGGAAACAGTTGTGGCAGTTTTAGAAGCATCTGTGTAAAATTCCGCACACTTGTATTTGTGCTGAAGGGACAAGAAATGTTGCACGATCGCGCTTCTAGGCACTCTGTTTTTCTCGACACTTGTAAAAGATACATCACATGATATCGGGCAAAGCTGCCACGGTACTAGAAGTTCAGTAGCGGAGGTTTTGATGGTGTCTGAGAACATGACATCAAGTTGTGACGCTTCTTCTCTTACTCTGAAAGCGAAGGGAGCAGAGACTGATGGGCGATTTGCAAGAAGTTGAGATATTGATGTATCATAAAAAACTGACGTAAAAGGATGGTGAGGCATTGATGAGATTTTAAAAGCATAAAGCAGGTCTGTGTAGGCTCGCCGACGTTCTAGGCTCCATTTGTTGCACTCTACATACAGACTTTCGACTGGACTAGTCCGAAAGGCACCACACGACAAGCGGAGCCCTAGATGAAGCACAGGGTCCAGCATTCTGAGGGATGTTTTAGTGGCTGACCCATAGACAACGCTACCATAGTCCAGTCGTGAGCCTATCAAGCTGGTAAAAACACGTAAAAGAAGTTGTTTGTCAGCACCAAAAGAAATGTGCGACAGAACCTTCAGAATATTCATTGTTTTTAAGCATTTATGTTTTAGTTGTTTTATATGTGGGATAAACGTGAGCTTTTCGTCAAAGATTATACCTAAAAACTTGTGTTCTTTCTTGACAGGAATCGAGACACCATTGAGATGAATGTCTGGATCCGGCCGGATGCCACGCCTCTTGGAAAACAAGACACAAGTGCACTTCCCTGGATTAAATTTAAAACCGTTGCTGTCTGCCCAACCAGCTAGCTTGTTAACACCAAGCTGGATTTGGCGCTCGCAGACAGACAGGTTACAAGACTTAAAGGATAATTGTACGTCGTCTACATAAACGGAGCAGGAAATCGACGGTGGCAACGCCTTCCTGAGGGAATTCATTTTTACAATAAAAAGGGTGCAACTTAAAACTCCACCTTGCGGCACGCCGTTTTCCTGCACATGAACCCTAGAAAGTGCCGTTCCAACTCGCACGCGAAATGTTCTTTCAGACAGGTAACTTGCAAGCGTGTTCATCATGTTACCCGACATGCCAAAGGACTTCAAGTCGCTAAGGATACCGTACCGCCAAGCAGTGTCGTACGCCTTTTCAAGATCAAAGAAGACCGTCATGCAGTACTGCTTGTGGAGGTAAGCATCTTTGATATACGACTCTAACGCAACGAGTTGATCGTTCGTAGATCGCCCCGCCCTGAAGCCCGCCTGGCAGCTCTCGAGAAGACCGTTGTACTCTAAGAAGTACACAAGTCTCCTGTTTATCATCTTCTCGAGGAGCTTGCACAGGCAGCTTGTCAGGGCAATGGGGCGATAACTGGCAGGAGAGGAAGGGTCCTTCCCTTCCTTCAGGACAGCCACTACTATGGCCTCCCTCCAAGAGCGAGGAATGTGCCCCGAAAGCCATATTTTATTGTATAGGTGTAAGAGTGTTTCAAGAGTGTCTGGGTGTAGGTGTTGTATCATGGTGTATGTGATTTTGTCTGCACCTGGAGCTGACGTCTTACATGTGCTCAGAGCAACCTTCAGCTCATGAATTGAAAAACAAGAATTGTAAGAAGTGTGCGACTTGTTGCTATCACGCAGGGACTTCTTTTCTACAGATGTTTTGTGTTTCATGAAAGTGTTTGTGTAGTGTGCTGAACTGGACACGTGTTCGAAGTGTTGCGCAAGTGTGTTAGCCTGGTCTTCCAGTGTGTCCCCTGTTGTACTAACCAGGGGCAGGCTGTGTGTCTGTTGTCCTTTTAGTTTTCGTATTCGTGTCCAGACTTTATGTGTGTCAGTGTACGAGTTGATGGAAGTGAGGAAGGTGCGCCAACTCTCCCTTTTCGCCTCACGACGCACTCGCTTTCCAAAAGCCTTTGCCCGTTTAAAAGAAATGATGTTATCTGACGTGGGGTACCGGCGAAGGACACCCCACGCCTTGTTCTGGGCCTCTCGCGCCCGCCTGCAGTCCTCGTTCCACCAGGGCCTCCTTGGGCTGCGGGACCCACTGGAGGCCTGGGGAATGGACTTTTCGGCGGCGTCGAGGATGTGCACCGTGACGAGCTGGGCGGCTTCCTCCACGTGTAGGTGTTTTATGGTTGTGTGGTGTAGTTTAGATGTTTCTGTGAATGTACTCCAGTTTGCTTTGGATTCATTAAACCTGTTATGGGAAGATGGACTGCTCGGGCCTATACCTATATACGTTAATGAAGTGGGGAAATGGTCACTACCATATGGGTCCGTGCCCACACCCCACTCAAGACATGGAAAGAGAACTGCGGAACCAATAGCCAAGTCAAGATGAGAGTATGTATTGTGTCCTAAGTTATGATATGTTGGCTGTTTTTTGTTGAAAAGGCATGCTCCGGAGGATGTAAGAAACTTCTCCAACAGGCGACCTCGGGCATCCGTTCTGGAGGAGCCCCAAAGAGAGTTGTGTGCATTAAGGTCGCCTGTTAGGATGTACGGTTCGGGCAGCTGGTCGACCAGCGCCTCGAAGTCAGAGCTCAAAAGTGTGACATCAGGAGGAATGTATATGGAGCATACCGTTATCAACCTATTAAAAATTATTGTGCGTATTGCTACAGCCTCAAGGACGGTGTTGAGAGCGACAGGGTGGCATGCTAGGGATTTCCGGGCTATTATGGCTACACCGCCCGAAGAGTGTGTGCAGCCATCCCTGTCCTTTCTGAAGACCATGTACCTATTTAAGAAATTTGTGTGCTTGGAATTCAAATGCGTCTCCTGAAGACACATCACACTTGGCTGATTAGCATGCAGTATTTCGTATACATCGTCAAGATTTTTAAGAAGGCCTCTACAGTTCCATTGAATTATGTTTTCTCTTCCCATTATTTAGTGTGAGAGCTACTGGAGTGTGTGTGTTTGTTTATGTGTCGTCTTTCGGGGCTGTGACTCTCGCCTTTTTTGGCTTGTCGGGAGGCTTTGGCGTCGGGACGCGTTCCTTGCGCTGTGTTGCAGGCAGGAACGGCCCGACATCCATCTCGTCGTCGGATGTCCGAGGGGTGCCCGACGGACCGGGCCCCCTGGACTTGGCCCCCCCTCGGGAGCCCTTCGTTTGAGCCGCCACCGCCGAGGGCGTCCGGGGCGCCAGAGGTGGCACAGGCGGTGCGGTGGCGGTGGGAACCGGTGCGGGGCCCGTGGTGTCCATCACCTCTGTACCCTCCAACGCACTGGAGGGCGGGGAGACAGAGGCGGGAGCGGCACCGGTCCCGACGGAAGAGGTTGCCACCACAACCGCTGCTGCCTCAGCAAGCGGCGTGGTGGCGGGTTGGGCTGCCAGAGGCAACCCAGGGGGGGGCGGGCGAGGGACCAGGTCAGACTCGCTGAACTGGGTCCCTGTGGAAACGAGACGCCGCTCCGCCCCCCGGCGAGCCGCGTCGGCGTACCTCCCCAGGGGGAAAGAGGCGAACCTCTTTCGCGCCTCTGGGAAGGTGATGTTTTCAGTGACTTTGATGTTGATGATTTTCTTTTCTAGTTGAAATTTTTCGCACTTGCGGGAGTATGCCGCATGCGGCCCCCCGCAGTTTACACAAGTGAGAGTTTCGGCTGAGCAGTTCTCGCTCGGATGATCGTGCGCCGCGCACTTTGCACACGTCGTTCGGCCACGGCAAGAGTTCGTACCATGCCCGAACCGCTGGCACTTAAAACAGCGCCGCGGGTTCGGGATGTACGGACGGATGGAGCAACGGATAAAACCTGCATTTATGTATTGTGGAAGAATTGCGCGGTCGAAAGTCAAGATAATGTGTTTGGTGGGAATCTCCTTGTCTCTGCGGATGGTGATGCGTCTCACGGCAGTGACGCCCTGATCCTTCAAGCCGGCAAGGAGATCCGCATCGGTTTCGTTCAGGAGGTCTGTCTCGGATATCACACCCTGCGAGCTGTTGAGGCTCCGATGGGGTGTGACCCGGATGTCAAGATCAGCCAGTCTAGTCTGAGCTAGAAGCTTTGCAGACTGCTGCTTGTCATTTATTTCAATTAAGAGTTCACCAGACCTTTGTTTTTTGCATTTATACGATTTTCCTACTATGGCTTCAAGATACTTGGCAATCAAGAAGACTGACTGAGATGCAAGAGGGTGGGTTGGATTGAGGGATTCCATCACAAGAAATCGAGAAAAATGGTCCGGTTCAGGAAAGGTTAACGACGGCAACGGAGGAAAGGATACTTCGGTGCGGCCCCTTTTCAGGGACCGATCACGGTTGGGGGGGGTTTTAGACAATACCATAAAGCATAGTATAAAAGCAGGGAGACGGGGGTACTTTCTTCCACAACCTTACCCTGATAGCTGAGGAGGTCCCGGAGCTCCCTGCCTGGTAAACAGACAGGGAGCCCATCCGCCGGAGCTTGACCTGGGCTCCGACGGCCACCGTTAGAGGTTTCTACCCTTCACCTTAAAAACACATCACCACGGTTGGATCCAGCTTATGTTTGGGGGCTCGGGGTCCGCGGTATCGCCAGTACCGTCACCAAGATTGCTCAAGGTGCCCCGTGCGGGGCACGCACAAGACCAAATTAATTAAGTAGCATGTTCTGCTACTATGCCGCTACAATTTCCAGTTTTGGTTCATTCCTGCAATTTCTTGCTTTTCCTTCTATTTTACAAAATGTATAACGTGTGCACTGAAGCTCGTTAAAGCAGTTTGTTTACTGATGGTACAAAGTCAATATCGTTGATGCACTTCACAGAAAACATGAGACAAATTTAAAGAATGTTGCTTCACAGTGAATTGATTACGCGGTCAGTCGCCGCCTCTCAGCGTTCAGCTATTTCCCCTATAGCATGTTCGCTCGCAAACGTAGCGCATCATTTTTAGGAAACCTGCGACAAGATCAAATGTGTGTGTTACGTATGTATACAAAAGCGCCATGTTTTCTGCGTTTGACATGTTCCTCTCATGTCCGTGTCTCACTCGCGGTGTTGCTTTTTTTCGCTTTTTCAGGAGGTTACTCAACTGCATTGACAGCATCGCTAACCGCGCACGATCGCAAGCGAGTTGCCTGCTATTGATAAGAAAACTACGCGCGAGAGGTTAATAATAGTGTTCACAACCTCGCTAACCCCGTGCGTATGCACGCAAGTAGCCTGCTGCTCATACCAAAACCATGCGGACGAAGAACGCGAGAGAGTATTGCATCGAAGACTTGCAAAGCTAAGCAAAATGGCTCGGCTAACTCCGCCTTTACCATTAACCGCTAATGCGAGCGCTCGTGTAGTGCCGGGGGCAAATGAAATATTAGACGGGACTGCCTTGGTTCATGCCGGTTACTATCAGAGCAAATACTCTGCATTTAAAATATTGCGGACGGACAATTTGCGGCACACATATAACAGAAACGGGATACTACACGCAGTCAAATGACTACTAGGACCACCGCAACTAGGAATAAAAACATTTGCATTCTGTGTAAACAAAGTGCGTTAACAAGTAAGTGGAGGACCGGTGCTACGGGGAATTTCACCTTGAAGCACACTACTTGTACCAGCCAGCAAAAATAGTGGGCAAGTCCCGCAAGACGGCACAAAACTAACACAGGCCTTCTGTACTAACACAAGAAAGGTGATCATCATAATCATCATTTATTTACCCTTAAAGGCCCTGTTATGGGCATTACATAAGGGGGTGGGGCAGAAACGAGGGCTTTCGATGGCCATGAGAACTAAGGGGAAAACACGACAGCAATAACAAAACTACATAATTACGTAAACATGACAACAGCAATAACAAGAAGATTGCACAAATGGGGGAAAGCGGAAAACATGACAGCGTTTACATGTTCGTAGAAACAACAAAAAAAAAAACACAGGAGGAAAAAACAAATGGAACAGCAAAGTGAAAAAAACTCCCACCTTCCCTCGCGGGAACCCCTGTGTAGATGCGACGCATAGGGGGTTCACGTTGCAGCGTTGGACAGCGGAGGAACGGCGCTGGAACGATGGAGCGGAGCGGCGCAGGCACCGCGTTTTATAGCGCGCATAACGGTGAGGGGACGCGCCGGCGCCAGTGCGTCTGCTATGGTGTCTGCATACGTCTGCCGCGGTATGACGCAACACAATCCAACACAATCCACTTTAATCCAATCCAATCCAAATCCAATCCAATTCAATCCAAGCCAATCCAATCGAATCCAATCCAATGCCCCTCGCGAGAGAGTGTTCGCTATCGGAGAGGAGAGGGGGTGAGCGGCGGAGAGCGAAGCTGGCGCAGCGAGGAGAATAGGGGAGGGGTGGACGCCGACAACGATGACGCCGACGCCGGATGCATGGACAAGGCGGGTGAATGGGATGCGTGGCATCTAAAAAATCAGCCAACATGTAAAGCAGGTAAAGACGTTTCTGTAAAGCAACGAGAAACGACTCATCCCAGCAGCCGTTTGACCGCATGGGGTAACAAGGTGTGACCGTTTTCTTCCCGCCATTAGTGGAGCCGAATGCGACGCCCGAGCAGACGATTGCTGGTTTCTACAGCTGGGTACCGTCCAGACAATATTCACGACGAACTAAGTCATAAATGGCCACGCATGCAAGCGTGCAACACCGCCAGACGTGCAACGGAGAGCCCACAGAGTGCGACGGATGCGGCGCGGCTGCTACGACGGAGATAGTTCTTTGTCCAAAGCAAGATGGCGGCCATCGGCGCCAGTTTTCGAGCGTCGTCTCCACTCCAGCACTTTTTTACAACCTCCTTGGTTGCAACCCAGACCAAGTCACAAAGGAACGCTGTCAGCTGCCAAGGCGGCTTCCGTGGCAGCACGCGACTACAGGGAAAGCAGTCGCGCTAGTACGTATGTTAGTGTGAAACTCAACGGTCAGAGGATCCGTTACCGGAAGTGTGTCCCGAAGTGCGTCAAGGATGCGAAGTGGACAAAACTCAGAATTCCACCCGAAGAAAGCGATGAAACGCGGGTATTTTATTGATACAGTTGTTTAGAGAGGCGACACCACTTTTCGGCTGCTGTAGTACTTTTTGCCGCGGGTTGTGCTCTCTTAATAGTTTATGTTTTGTTACCAGCGCGTGCCACGCTCGTCTATCTTAGCCTGTGCTGAAAGCGAGGGTCTATTTGTGCTTTCTGGCGTCAGGCCACGCACTGAAATTTTGTTTGGCAGATAAATCTTTATGCACGCCGTTCAAACGATCCGTCACTCGATTCACCGATACTTTGCAGTGACGCCATTTTGTCAGTGCTTCTACGTTTTTCATTCGACAGTTTATAGAGGAGCACAAGTTTGCTCCAATAAACTTTATTAAGTAAGTGAACCTCGCGTCACCTTCAACCTCGTTACATTATTAACAAGTTTGTTTTAGGTGTCACCACCTGTACTACAGCCATCAGAGTGAAAACAAAAAGGCAATGCATTCAGACAATGTCGGCAATCCACGCCCTCCATAAGTATCGTTGCAGTGCGCCATAGAGCGATGTTTGAACGGCGGTGGGCTGAGAGGGGGTCTTTATATAGGAACCAGCCGGTGACGGTTAGTGTGAACTTGACAAGGGCTTCTTATCTTCAGCGACATAGATGAGGAAAGCCCCAACCTGATGTCACGCCTCGTCCATACCCGGAGAGCTTGGACAAGACGTCCAACGAGCTTAAGAGGGGAAATAATCTCCCGATTGCACAGCGTGGTGAAGAACACGCTGTCCCCGTTATGATGCGCCGTATCCATGCGGGAGGTGCTCTGTGAAAGGTTCCTGACTCGCGATGAGGACTATTTGGCATGTTGCTTCGTAGGAAAGCCTGGCAGCTTCCTTTATATATTCTCGTCGAGGTATTTGTCGATATCCACGTCAACGGAACAGTGTCCGGCTCGCTATAGAAGAAGAAGCAAAGCTATCTTCCCAGAGAGTTGGCCAGTCAGCTGTCTTGGATTCCGCTACATCCTGGGGTTTCGTTAATGCGGACGGTTAAGCCGTGTTTCTGAGTAACTCACTACTAGACAACGGCTAGATCCATGAAACCTTTCATTCCCGTTTGTGCGTGGTTTAATGCATTGCGAGGGTTTTTGTCACCATTAAATAGTGCTGCTAATTGTCACCTTGTTAGCAAGGAGAACGGTCGATATGGTGATTCTCTCCACCATCAGCGAAAGCGATCACGAGAGCGACAAATATTGCTCTTAGCAAGCATGTGCACGGGATACAGCGCAATACGCGGATCTCGCACTGACAGCTACCGTAGGAGACTCAAGACACTAAGATGGGGAAGCGGGGAAGCAGACACGATGCAACAATAAGAGAGAATGCAAAGAACAAAACCCTGACGGAGATATCTTGGGACAACCTGAACGATTAACCGTTATACGCCAAACGGTCCTCCCCAACGTTCAGGCGGCCTTTTGTCCAAGGCCGACTCTTTCGCACTGTTCAACAAGTAGTGCCAACCACAGTGGGGAGAAATATTCCGTTACTGTTAAACCTGGATATAACGAAGTTAACAAAAATTCGCATTTTTCGTTACATCCAGGTTTTTGTTACATGCACGTTGCGAGTTAAAGCTCGCGGGAATTAAGCAGAAACGAAACCAATATGCTGGGCATTACTCATGCAGAACTCACCCTTGTTCAAGGATATACTTCACACTGAAAAACTGCGTGATTTGCGCTTGCTGCTACTATACGGCCCCCGAATTCACAAACGTAACTTTACAGGTATCACTTCTTTCTTTTTGACACTTTTCGGTGCCTTAACGCGTTTCAAGTACCACACTTATGCTAAAAGGGTGCCATTTCGCGAACTTCATGCTCTTTCCTGCGGTCAAAATTGTTGAAGGGATGCTCGTTGGGACACTGTGCCGGGCGGTGACGTTCTTCTTTCTCGCCAGCGGAGACGGCATTTAAAATTGCGAGCTTGCCTTGAAAAGGCAAATCTTTTCGTATTCAGGCAGCAGAAATCATCCACGAACCCATACCACAGATACCAGGGGACACACGCGACTACACGCCGACAGGACGGCCTTGCACATAACCGACGCCGCACTCACACGTGGAAACGCACGAGAGATTGCGGTGCGGACGAACTTCGCTAAATTAGTGCATTTCGCCAGCCGATTTTTTAGAAAAAGCGCAAGAAACCTTGACTCACCAGCGTAGCGACTTCGTTACATCCAGGTAAACCATCGCAACGCCTGCGTTACCTAGATGTCGCAAACACATGGGCTTCAATGTAGGTGGAAATGGGGAATTGAAGAACTTCGTAAAGTCCCGGAATTTGTTATATAGAGGTTCGTTACATCCTGGTTTAATTGTACTAATGCGAACGCATTAAACGGCCCACTGAACGAAAAAGTTGGAGTCCTACGCACAGCGCCTGTGACACTTAGCGTTCGGCATCTGGTACAGCATTGGTTCCCCGCATGTAGTGGGCAAGGAACAGTCGAAGGTGACGCAACTCCTTGAGGACATGCATGGTAACGAGAAAAAAGAAATCCCTCATTACAATCAAGGGGATTAAAAACCGAAGTTTGGTTTAGTCATCCATAATTTCCGGCGCCGTCAGATCCGATTTAAGTAGCTTTTACTGCAGCTGACATTTTACAAATCGGTGTGGACTATTTTTTCAAGCGAATAACACGATATGCAGGTGAATATTGATTGATTGTGGGGGTTTAACGCGCCGACGCAACGCAGGCGATGAGGCGCGCCGTAGTGGAGGGCTCCGGATTAATTTTGACCACCTGGGGATCTTTAACGTGCGCCGAAATCTCGTACACACGGGCGTTTTTGCTTTTCGCCTCCATCTGAAAAGCGGCCGCCACGGCCGGGAATCGAACCCGCGACCTCGTGCTCAGCAGCGCCAACGCCTTAGCCACTGAGCCACCGCGGCGGGTGACAAAACCAACGGAAGGCTGCGCACTCAAATGCGGCTGCCCATTCCAGTAACGAGGGGAGTGCCGAGTGGTGGCGCCACACGTCCAGCTTCCCGGTCCTTATAGCTCCTAGGGATTGTGAAAACGGATAAAGTTGTACAAAGCACGGTTACGCGAGAGCAAAAAAAGAAAAAAAAAACGGATATGCAATGAGCATTACACAGAAAACACAAGCGAAGGCAGTGTCTTCCTGAAAAAAATAATAGTTCGCTGATTGGACCAAAAGCGACCCTGCAGCAGTTTCATAACTTCTTTTAAAATATGAAATTATTCTAGCACGTAGTCAACAAGCACATCCAGTGCTTAGAACAGAGTGTCTTTAAGTACATTAACCAAATATTAGTGTTCAATGCCCATGAGGTAACGTAGGAACCTTCTCAATTTTCTCTTTCTTTGTCGGGGCGCTGCTTGCGCGGTTAAGTGACTTCACTCGAGCTATATCACAACTACTGGCCGGCTTTCATTCAGTTACAGCAATAAACGTATTCGTTAGCCGCTTTGAAGAGAGCCGCAACAAAACCACAACAAATATGCAGGTGAATAATTCGCATTTTAGGTTGCTTCGGTATGCGAGCAAAATTTAAAATTTTATTTCCCCCCGTCAAATTACACTTAAACAAAGGGTTATTTTTTGTGTCAGTCGGTCTAATGCTTTCTTATATTTGGCACGACTAAACTTACAAACAAAACAAAAATAAACATAAACAGGTATTCTGTGTATAACAGGGGCGATTTTTGCAGTGTAACTTTTTGCAGGTTTCCCGTAAGCATCTCAATATGAATTATACTTATTCCCTAATAATATCACATTAGTAGAATCCTACCGTTACCTGGGTGTCCTCATTAATAGCAAATTAACATGGACTGTTCATATCACACAGCTTACCGCCGATGTTTCCAAAGCACTAGGTTTTATCAGAAGACCCCTTGCCTGCACCCCGTCCTCAGTCCGCAAACTTGCCTACTAAACTTACGTCCGTAGTAAGCTCGAGTACGCCGCTTCAATTTGGAACCCGCACCAATCCTACTTAATCGACGCCATTGAAGCCATTCAGTTTCGCGCGGCTCGCTTCATAACTTCCCAGTACGATTTCCGCACAAGTATTACTAATATAAAGTTATCGCTGTGTGCCTGTGTGCCTGTTTCACAAACTGTATTTCATTTTTTCTTATTTACATGGCTCCCTGCTTCTTCCACCAATTCGAACTTCGCACCGTCTTTTGAATTCCTTAAGTGTTCAAAATGTAAAAGGTTCGACAAACGCATTTAACAAATCATTCCTTCCACTAACGATTGATGATTGAAATCGGCTTCCAAATCTAATAGTCAATGAACGCCATCCCCTAGGTATAAGGCATTACTCGAAACACACTTCAAAACCGTACCGTCGGAATGTATGTGTATTAGTTGTTGTGTAATGAGCTGTGTGTTTTTTTTTATGCTGTATAATTACCTTTAAATTATTCAGCTATTAGTTGTATAACCAGTTATACTATTATTTTTGTACTACAACCAAACTTTTCGAATTTATTTTGTTTTTGTTCTTGGTCGGCAAATGCCTTTGTATATATGGTATGTTCAACCCACCCCCCCTTATGTAATACCCCGTCAGGGGTCCTTGAGGGAAAATAAATGATTGTGATGATAATGATGTAAACTCACACAAAATGCACCGTCATTCACATTAGCTCCAAGGTACAAGAACAGCCTTCGTAAATACAAAATAATTCTCGGAGCACTTAGGTCCCTTCACATGCACTCGAGATGAAGGCCTGGTTATTTTTATCACACTTGTTTACTGCTACATTGTAGTTGAATCGCTCTCTTCGCTTTCGTTTCTTCCTTTCTTACCGCAAATTGTTTCGACAGGACCCCTTACTGCTACATCATCTTTGTGTTTTTTTTTTCGATTCTTCGTTTTTTGGCACGAATCGATTCAACAAGACTCGTAACGCACGACGCAGCTTCTCTAGAGTGTGTTCTGCGCCGGTGGCGTGCCCCTGTACCCCTCGCGTGCCGTCACGTTGAAGTGTCACGTCACACCACTATTTTAACTTTTGCTACAGCTTCACCAATGTGAGGAGCTAGGGAGGTGGAAACGCACACGGCTCCTTCTACGGATAACCGGGTTCACATACCATACGAATTAAAATGTTAGTCATTTACCCTTTGCCGCGGGGGCCATTTTCTGTACTGGCCACTACAACGACGGTTTTTCCCTGAATGGGGCACTTAAAGGGGCCCTGCACTCAAATTTCACCTCGGCCAAACTTACTTTGGACGTACAGTACGTACCACCAAACCAAGTTGGACCATGATAATAGCCCCTTGAAATGCGTTGTTAATTAGTTATAAACGTTCAAAATAGCTCCGTCGCAGTCGACCGTGCCCGTTCCGGGGGATAGCGCAAACAGCCATCAAGCGGAAGTGGTATTGCGGCCGGCCCCGAGTTTTTTTTTTTTTTTTTTTTTTTTTTGCTACGGTTAGGAGGAAGAAGCGGTCGAGCTCGAGCTGGGCGCGCTTCTCCTAGGACTTCGGCGAAGGAGAAACGTTGCGCCCAGGTTTTCCCCGACCACCCGCCGCGGTGGCTCAGCGGCTAAGGCGTTGCGCTGCAAAGCATGAGGTCGCGGGTTGGATTCCCGGCCGCGGCGGCCGCTTTTCTGTTGGAGGCGAAAAGCAAAAACGCCCGTGTGTACGAGATTTCGGCACACGTTAAAGATCCCCAGGTGGTCAAAATTAATCCGGAGCCCTTCACTGCGGCGCGCCTCATCACCTGCGTTGCGTTGGCGTGTTAAACCCTACAATCAATCAATCAATCAATCAATCAATCAATCAATCAATCAATCAATCAATCAATCAATCAATCAATCAATCAATCAATCAATCGGTTTGCCCCGGCCGGCTGGCACCGTGCCACCGAACGCTCGCCGGCTGGGCCGGCTGGAACGTCACTTCAGCCTGGCCGTAATGGCCGCGCTCGCCTCAATTTGGATTTCAAAATCACCAATTTTTGATGATCGTTTGCACCGCGGATACGCGTATTTCAGATGTCATATTTTGTATCTTGCAGTCCTTTGAGGCAGACTATACGGAAATAAGATTTTCAATAGGTCGAAATTTTGGGTGCAGTGGGACGTTAAGGCCTTGAAAGCTGCTACAATAGCTTGCTTTTTTAACATTATGAACCTTGAAGTACCCCACACGTTCATAGGCGTCAACATAAGCTTCCTCAAGGGGTGGCAAACCGTACTCCTAGCGCACAGGCGGTGGGAAACGAAACATTAGTTCTAAAAACCAATAAAAATAACGCAGGAATAACATGAACAATCACCACCATGATAATCGCCTTACGCATGTGTCAACCGATGTTACATTTACGTATGTGGCAACCGATGTTACAGACTTCCAACCGATGTTACATTTTTGATCATCCCTTGCCTTTTCCTGATTAACTTGAAGCTCATCATACTCGTGTAAGCAAAGTAAGCAACTCTTCAAACTCAGCTTAGGCGTTCTTCTGATACTACAAGAGGGTGTACTTTGTTAGAAATTAATTCATTCATTGCTGCGAATTATTTTTGTCATGACGGCAATGTCATTTTTTGCGTTAATTCTCTACGGTTGATAGGAAAAACTAGTTAGAATTTTTCCAACACACGCTGCCTATTTGGAAACTAGGGCTCTACCGCAGAGAACAAGGTTTCACCTCGTGTTTCGACTCTTCTCCATCTTGTTACGGAAATAAAATTCAGTCTTGCTCTGTTGTAAGAGTTTCAAATATACTCCAGCCGAGTCACAGCCGAATGTCAGATTGGTTGCTGATATGCGAATTCCTCTAAAATACCAGGCGCAAACAAACAGCGCAAATGAGCAGGACCAAAAGCACGTAGAGCGACTGACCTTGGCGTAACGCATTCGTGTCGGCCACCTGCGTCCTACTCCCATGCGTGACGTGTGAACAATTTCTGCGCAGTCTGACGTACAGATGCCTGAACCGACTCAGTGCGAAGTAGGGCAGCGCGGCGAGATGGATTCCGAGACCGGCGTCAGTACCCCGGTGCTGTGGAACAATGGAGGGCTCAAGCACGCAGCGACCAACTATGGGGCGACAAAAAGCGAGACCGACTTTATCGACGACTGCTGCCAGAGCCAGGAACACCACGAAAGGGTCCAGGTTGACAGAAGCCCGCTTGTGGAGACTGATGGCACAAAGCCGGTCACGAAAATTACCCGGTTCCTCTGGGTATTGCCCCTGATCCACTGCGAATTCTGGATAGCCGCAGGATTTGCGCTCCTACAGTCGTTCTACCCCCCAATGGTGAGTCTCCGTGGTTTTAAACCATTCTATGTATGGTTCTTCAACGAACCTTTCTACTCGGGCAGATTTTACGCTAAGAACATATATCATGGCAGTAACGAGCCTGCTACCGTTTTGGGCCAACAGGACTAAGGTGTTTCAGTTCTAATAGTATATAAGATAAAGGGCAGTGGACGCTGGCAGATGTGAGATATACTGACCATTGGCTGTATAATTCTCCTTCGGAAAAAGTTGGGCACGAATGTAGTGAGCGAGCAACGTATACATATATAATTGATGGATTGTATCAGGGGCGTAGCCCCTCAGAGGCTGTTAACGTCTCTTGTTGGCGTCTCCTGTCGTCGTCGTCGTAATCGCCTTCTCATGCAGTCACGTTACTAAAACATCGGGAAAACTCGTGTACGCGTCGCGCTAGAACGTAACGCGGGCTAAAAAACACCGGGACGCTCGTTTACGCCTCGCCCTGGAGCGCTTCGTAACGCGTACTAAAACACACCGGGACACTCGCTTTCGCCTCGGGATAGAGAGCTTCGGGCTTCAAAGACAAGAGTCTTTTAAAGCAAAGCTGTATACCTGTACCCCCGAACGGTTTCATCTCCGTTGGCAAGAACGCAAAGGCGCCAAGAATACACGTGCGCACTGCATGCTTCGCCCATCTTCAGGTTTTACGCCGGTGGAGATGGCCCGGGATTTTTTTTTAATTATTGAGGGGGCTCGTGATGTATTTTCCGTATAAAGAAGTATTTTCCGCCGAACGTGGCCGTTGATTAATGACCGCTTGTCGCTGTACGCCAATAAAAAGTGGCATATACAGAACAGCGCGCCTTGGAGATACCAAAGGAAATACTAGAAAGCAAGCAGAAGAACGCACACGTCACAAAACTGACGAAGAGCAGAGGTTACAGCACGTACAAGGTAAACTGCTCGTCATGCAGACTCAGAATTGGATTGGATGAGTCAGGTTGAATTTCGGTAATTTTTTCCCCACCAAGAGCAAAGCGTCTCTTACGGTCGGCTTTTTTTTTTTTTTTTTTTACGTATCTGTGAAGTGGCCCTGAGGAAAGGGCGAGAGATATCTGGATACGAGATACGTCAGGGGTGCGGTGTCAGGTAAACGCGAAATAGTTCCAAATTTTTAGTGTGTTAACCGCGGTGCTACACATGATGCGCCCGCCGCAACGCAAGGCTTCGTATTAGTCGCGACTATTTGGGAATTCTTAACAGGCACCGAAATATCGACACAGCAATGTTTTGTTTTGTGCCTCCGTCATAAACGCAGCCACAGCGGCAGTAATGGAATACACGTTCCTGGCATGGCGTAACGGCGCCAAGACGAGATACAGTAAGAATTGACGGAGGCGAGCGGGCTGTCTGTCAATACTTACTATGTCCTGTGTAAGTTCCAGCTGGGCATGTACCAATTCTCCCAAGTTCAAATTACAGTGGAATCTCGATAAACGGAAATCGTTTAAACGGAACTACCGTTCAAACGGAACAAACGTTTCACAATTGGTTGGCTTTGTATTAATTCATTGTAAAAATAATTTCGTCAATCGGAACTCAACTTTTCCGACCGCCGCATAAACGGAACCGAAAACTGACCCGAAACCGCAACTATTTAGGCAAGAGCAGCGCAATCGCGATACGCATCCCTGTCCCCCCCTCTCGTCCCGGATATTTTCCGGTTTCTGTCTCCCGCGGTTTCTGATTTTCTCTGACTTTGTGCGGTGTCGTATGCGGCATTTCGTCGCGAAGCCAGCATATGATGGCAGCGCAAAAACGACCGCGCTATACGCTTGCGTTGTCCAGGAAGCTGGAGGTAATCAACGACTTCGAGAGTGGCCGCTTCTCAAAAACGACGCTCGCGACGAAGTACGGTGTCCCCGAGAGTAGCCCGACGAAAATATTACTGGACAAGAACAAGCTGCGGGAGGCTTTCCAAAAGTCAGGCTTTGGTCCTGAACGGAAAAAGACTGCGAGTGCCTGACCACGAAGATTTTGAGAAGCGCTCGGTATTTTGGCTATGGAGAGCCCGCAGTGAGCGCATCCCCATAAGTGGGTCACTCATTCGTGCCAAAGGAGAATCCTTCACCTCGGCATCGACGGCTTCGCATGCGGTGAAGGGTCGCCTCTTCACGTCACTTCGGGACCACGCGTCGTGAAGGCCATTGTACGATGCTGAATCCATTCTCTCTCTAAACGAAACTCCTGATAAACGGAACATATTTTCCCGGTCCGAAGAGGTTCCGTTTAACGAGAGTCCACTGTATTAACGTCCGTGAGCTAAACAGCAGAACGCCTGAGTCACTGAGCCTTTTCGGCGGTTGTAAAAACGAACAGCAAGCTGAATTTATAAAGCAGTGTATACAGGCATCAGAGCCCCAAGAATCATATTGCTCGTCGAGTGGCGTCCAGCCACAGCGTGACAGTATTACGCGGTCCCCAATGATTAGCAGCTGCAGTGACGCAGACGAGAGCAGATGGAGAGCTTAATGTTGCACGGCGAAAAACAGGCACGCATTGACAAAGAAGACACCGCTGGGGTGACAGTGTGTGAGAAGGAGAAGAGACTCCCAGCCTGCACCACCGAAGTATCGCAGGAAAAGAAAGAGAAGGGAGGGGAAAGAAATATGGGTTAAGGGAATGGCAGAAAAGTGGTTGGGATAGGAAAGGGATGGGGTAAGGGGTAAAGGAATAGATCTACCACCAGCGACCACCTCCCGGGAACGGGCCCAACATCAGCGGCGTTTATTGATTTTTTTTTTTTTTTAATATACAAAATTGTACATTCAGTTGCTTCTGCAAAAAGTACAATTATACAAAAATTAGGCTTATAAAGAGAATATTAACACTCGTTTTGTGCTGGAACAATGTCTTGTAGTCAGTATACTTGTACTGCTATTTCTTGATCTTGACTTGAGTACTTGAAGACGGTGACGATGACGCAGACGAAGTGCTTGTCTGTAGTCATGTCGTTCTGGCTCTGTAGAACTTGGCCGTTTTCTTGCTGTTGTTGTTTCAGTTGAGTTGAGGACAGCTTGCCTTGTAATCGTCTTCAGGAAGGACTTGGCCTTAATTCCTGAATGTATTTTTGTTGTATGTAGTATTGTAATAGCGTTAGAGCCAATATGACGAGAGATGCAGGTGGAGGAAACCTCACCAAATTGGCCTTACACCCCATCTCCCGATCATATCTGCCTCAAATGTTGTTGTTGACAGTGCGCACGTGAGAGGTGCACAAAACAGCGCGGTCACCAAAACCTACGCGGCAAATAATGATTAGAAGAAAATTCTCGCAAGCACGCCGCGCCGTCGGACCGCCGATAGCGCAGAGTCGTTCATGCGCTGGCGCAACGTTAAACAAAGGCTTCCACCAAAAATGGGAAAACCGGTCAAAGGGCCTCCTTGAGCTCACCTCAAGTTCACATACGTTTGTCCAACCTCACATCAACCACAACTCGGGTAGCAGTAAAGAGACCCTGCAGCAGCGCCGATAGACGCGTTCACTCTTTCCTACGTGCCTCGAAGCACTGTGTTATTTGCTGGTCGCACTAGATTCGTCTTCCAACTTTTGTTGTGGTTTTGTTGCGGCTCTCTTCAAAGCGGCTAACGAATACGTTTATTGCTGTAACTGAATGAAAGCCGGCCAGTAGTTGTGATATAGCTCGAGTGAAGTCACTTAACCGCGCAAGCAGCGCCCCGACAAAGAAAGAGAAAATTGAGAAGGTTCCTACGTTACCTCATGGGCATTGAACACTAATATTTGGTTAATGTACTTAAAGACACTCTGTTCTAAGCACTGGATGTGCTTGTTGACTACGTGCTAGAATAATTTCATATTTTAAAAGAAGTTAAGAAACTGCTGCAGGGTCGCTTTTGGTCCAATCAGCGAACTATTATTTTTTTCAGGAAGACACTGCCTTCGCTTGTGTTTTCTGTGTAATGCTCATTGCATATCCGTTTTTTTTTTTCTTTTTTTGCTCTCGCGTAACCGTGCTTTGTACAACTTTATCCGTTTTCACAATCCCTAGGAGCTATAAGGACCGGGAAGCTGGACGTGTGGCGCCACCACTCGGCACTCCCCTCGTTACTGGAATGGGCAGCCGCATTTGAGTGCGCAGCCTTCCGTTGGTTTTGTCACCCGCCGCGGTGGCTCAGTGGCTAAGGCGTTGGCGCTGCTGAGCACGAGGTCGCGGGTTCGATTCCCGGCCGTGGCGGCCGCTTTTCAGATGGAGGCGAAAAGCAAAAACGCCCGTGTGTACGAGATTTCGGCGCACGTTAAAGATCCCCAGGTGGTCAAAATTAATCCGGAGCCCTCCACTACGGCGCGCCTCATCGCCTGCGTTGCGTCGGCGCGTTAAACCCCCACAATCAATCAATCAATCAATCAATCAATCAATCAATCAATCAATCAATCAACCGTTGGTTTTGTCGTGTTTGATTCGGTGCTTCTAATATTTAGGTGCTATGGGCGGATATGCTCTGTAATGTTACGTCTAGACAGATGTGTTGCGTTTCTGGATACACTCGTCGGACGCTTCCAAGGTGGTATACACCTCATTGGTATGCGCAGTTCTGCTTTTTGCATCCGTGTACGTCTTGCGCTATCTTCGTTATCTTCGCTCGATATCTTCGCTTCGCTCGCAGTGTGGCCTGCCGCCGCTCGCATAAAATATAGCGGCCGTACGAATCAATGCTGATTGTGCCGACCCCTTACCGGCCAGCAGCGAGACTTCTCTTTTAAGTCTAGACCCGCTTTTTCTTCTATGTCAACGCAAACGTACAGAAGTAAACCACACTGCATACTCACCTGCTCGATTAGCATTCCTCATTTTCGAGCATTCTCGTTCATTTAAACATGCGGAAACTTTGTCGACTTTCGCTTTACGTGGAGAATCTTTCGTTTTATGTGAAGCTCGTTTCAGCCCGTTTAAAAGTTTCCAGGGAAGGCTCGAATTTGTATGACTATCCCAACAGGGCTATTCTGTGCGTGAAAGCGCCATTATTCTTGCGGGAAAACATTAGGTTTTTCCAGAAGAGGGAGCACTGATCGACGGCAGCCTTTTCAGCAGCCGTGGCGTTTTCGCCATGAGTGGAGGGCCACGCCGAAGCAGCTCTCTCGGGGTGGCTCACAAGCCCAACAAATGGCAAAGTTGAGTACGGCAGCCGTCCCCGGTCAATGCTTGCGGTGAGGAGCACAGTTCGCTTCGGGATATCTGCTTGAGCCACTGCTTCCGTGCCGAGCGATTGGAACCTGGTAAAACCGAATTCGCTTTACCGTGCGGCTGCCGGGCTTGCTGATCTGTACGCAACAAATACCATCACGTACGATGCGTTCACAGAAAGTACGATGAAAAAATGTTGCAGGATCTTTCAGAGAATTCTTTTGCAAAAGCGCTTATTGGCTAGGTTGGTCTCCCAGCCTCCTGCCCAAATCCCCGATAACCTACAGCCTCGGCATGAGACCCACTGCAGCTACTATTTTAAGAATCACTATGCATGCACCTGCTACACTGCCTCCACAGAAGCTGAAGGCCAACTATGGCTGCGCAGGAAATTTCTGACGCACGCTCTCTTTTTCTGTTAGTGTCGCTGTTGTTATACCCGTGTACATCGTACGCCAAAAGAAAATGGCCTCGCGCCGAGTGGTTCTTCCCGTTTTTTTTTTTCTTTTTCTCTTCATGCACTGTATGAAATAGTGCGCGAAGTGCTTCTTTCTGTTCACTTTTTTCTGGCACATGCTACATAACAACACGCGCTGAATATTTTTGGGAACTTTTATTCTTCCGCGTGCACGTGCGCTATCAAAAGTGTGGAGGAGGAACACTTAGGCTGGTTTACGGAAGTGGTGTGCCCGCCGGTTTGAGGCCGGCAGCGACGTTGGCAGCACGGTGTGGAATGCCATGCAATGCGTTAGCAAAGTGTTAGCAGCTGTGGGCTTTTTTTGTGTGCGTGGGCGATGTTCGGGTGGGAGTGCGTTGGGTGGATGTCAGCCGGGGGCGTGCTTTCGTCGGCCAGCCAAGTAACAATTCCGCGTTAGAAAGCTCTTATTTGAGCACACGGTCGAGCCCAAAAGAGGGTGTGCGCTTCCTTCAGTGTGAATCCGCAAAGACTGAGCACAAAGGACCGAGAGAAAGACGAACCCAGTCGAAAAACACAACAGGAATTTCTGTCGCACAACAGAAATTTCTGTCGCACGACAGAAATTTCTGTTGCAAGACAGGGATTTCTGTTGGGACTACAGGATGGTCTGTCGTGCGACAGGAAGTTCTGTAGTACAACTACAGAAAATCTGTCGTACGACAGGCATTTCTGTCGCACGACAGGAATTTCTGTAGGGACTACAGGGTGGCCTGTCGTGCGACAGAAATTTCTGTAGTACAACTACAGAAAATCTGCCGTACGACAGGCATTTCTGTCGCACAACAGGAATTTCTGTTGGGAATGCAGGATGGTCTGTTGTGAGACAGGAATATCTGCAGAATGATGACAGAATGTCTGTCGTACGACAGAAATTTATGTAGTACAACAGACATATCTATCATGCGACCGACATTCTGCAGTGCCCACTACAAAAATCTAGAACTACAAACTTTCTGTCGCATGAGACATTTCTGTTGTACTACAGTTATTGTGCAACACCCTGTAGGCACTACACAAACTTCTGTTGGCCCACAGACTGTCCTTCAGCCACTACATTCAGAATTCCGTAATTACCACTATTATCCGCCATGCGACAGATCATTTTGTAGTCCCTGCAGATTTTTATAGTGTGAAAGAGAAGTTTTAGCTCTATTGCGAAAGTGTCACATGACAGACCGTTCAGTATTGCTACAAAATCTCTTGCTTACCCTGTCGGAAAACCCCGCGTTTTCCGGCATTAGGAGAGCGATGGAATAGCCCGGAAAGAACAAAATACACAGGAAAACGCCGCGCAGCAACGCGGGGAGTTTGCTGGAGAGCATCGAATAACATGGGGACATTGCCTTTGGGGACAGGGCTTCAGCCAATGCGAAGGGGATAGCGCGAACAGGATAGTACGGGATGGTATGGTGCCGCTGCTTGGCTGGACTCGGGAATGCCGCGCGCCGCTATCGACGCAGATGCTCCGAACTTGGTGTTTGCGGCCCGTGCGGTGCCGCAAAATCCCACTTTTTTAGCGTGCGCTGCACGGAAACAATGCTGCGTGCGAGTGACGGTCATCTCGTTCAATTGCATTGCAAGCGTCTGTTGTAATGGACGTTTGTTGCATTGCGGCCATTAGCATTCCGGCCGTGTTGGAAAAAACCTTCGCTACAAATTTGCAATTAACAACACAACTTAGCTAAAATCACACTAATGTTGGAGCATGTAAGCGTAGCCCCATAATAAAAAAATGGATACATAGAGAACTTCGGAAATTCCTTGGGTTCTTTGAGTGAATTGCAATTGCATATATTGTACTGTGGACAATGTTTGATAAAAGAACCAGGCAACAAGGGTAGCCCCTCGGCAAAACGAACGCATAAAAAACAAGCAAGATGTGCCTTTTGAAGACGTGGTGTAATAATTGCAGTGCACATTCTGACATGTATTTCTGGGTGTCTTTGAGAGCCCCAATGTTTCAGTCTGCGTGCTGTTGTTTTATTTTTTTAGCGAGCAATTTGTTTATTTTAACGCGAAACATGTGTCCAATCAAGCCGAAATAGTTAAAATAAGATTTTAAAAACAGCGAACCAGTTGCCGCTACCTGTGCGAAAAAAAAAAAAAAAGAAAGAAACGGCGCCAGTGAACTCGCTGCATTACCGAGATGTGTTAAAAAAATAAATGTAGAAAGAAAACGCGCGCCTTCCCTCTAGCCCGGCCCTTCGGAAGAAGTTCGGGGAAGCATCGTCACCACTGAAGGCATGTCGTGGCGCGGCAGAACTCGCGGGACGGGGAGACCACAATACGAAGAATCGAGAGGGGTGAGGAGGGGTCGCGAAACAACTTCTCGTGATCGGCCGGTTCCCTCCTTACCCTTCCTTTGTTCCCTCCTGCTTTTCGTCTCCCGGTCAAAATTTGCGGTGGCAGCGTGGCCCAGTGGCTCGTTCACATTTCACATCGGCGCTTTGCCTAGTTGAAGTTAGGCCTAACTTTTTTGTAAAAACGTGCATCTTATGTCTCCGCGGAGTGTCAGCAGCAACATTTGAAGCTTCGGAAGCTGTGGTAAAAGCAAGATCAGCGGTCCGGATTTCAAGCATCTCGATGTGAGGACTCCTCCAGCGACGACTAACCGGGGTGCTTGGGATAATTGGCACTTTAATGTGAGTGAATGCGACGAATCTCGCAGGAAGCGTGATTTGGAATACGTGCGATGTGCTTCGACAATCGACTGAACTTGCCACGATCCGTGCGTGACTTCGGCAGGTATCGTGCGTGCATACTCCTCTTCAAGATAGTGCAGCACCACAGAGACGTGCGCTTTTCGCCACAGGATACCCTTCCACGCCTTGCTGTGCGAATGCAACGGAACAAGGTTCACAAAGGCAAGCATTCCAGCTAAAGATTGACTTTCCATTTTAATTTTCTCACGTTCTCTCACGTTTTGTAGTGTAAAAAAATATTTGTTCACTTGTGTTTTAATGACCCTAACTAATAAAAGGAACGAATTTTCTAACGGTTATTGTCGATGCTCGTTTAATATTTTTTTTTCTATAGAATAAATTTGCTTTTATGAACAGGTTGAGTGTCATTGACGGAACGCGATGATGAGACGTGATTTGGCCCTGCTTCCGAAGCACGGCCAAATCAGCTGAAAAGTGCCCAAATGAGTCTGGCTAAATTTTGTAGCGCTACTGAGGTTTCTCTGAAGGAATGACTTCTGTATTTCTTGTTAACAGCTACGCGGGTTTGCAATTACACGGCTATTAAAGAAAAAAAGGCCGGGCGTGTTCCAGCGGTACGTTCCAGCGGCTGCTGGGTCCACGAGTTTCCGCGACCGGCGTGTACCAGCGTCCAGGTTCCGTGAATTTGCAGCAGGCGCAGTTTCGCATGACGTGCGGATGAAAGCTGTTTTGTAGTAAAAGAAATTATAGTTCTGACCGTTTCCAAGTCAGCACGATCATGGAGCATACAAATAACGCGCCATATTTTGTTTTTATATTTGGCAATGAAATAAAAATTATTTGTTTGGTGTAACAGCAACATAAGAGGGCAGTAAAAGCCTCTCCATGACAAAAAGTGAAGCCACGGTAGTGCCCAGGAACAGTGTTGTAAAAAGAGGAAAATAAAATGGATAAGCACCGCAAACTGCTTTTTTTTTCGGACTGTGATCAGAAATGTGCAGTCTGCGTAACATCAAACTTTTGTATTGCATGCATGAATGTACCACTAGTTGCATTGCTTAAATGCCTTTTGGTACAGCTTTCTGAAATCAGTTATTCACTGAAAACAATTTCAAGCTTGTACCAGAAAGGCAAGAATGACCCCAAATGCTTATGTTTCTTGGTCATATTTTTATTGAAATTGTTATTGAAATTTTGAAATTGAAATGAAATTTTATTGAAATCCTCCATACTTCAGGTACTTAATAAAAAAAAACATCACGGGAAGTAAATTTCTTATGCCAAACAAGTTGAAATTGGAGACATGACAGGATTTACTACGAAAACAGACATGAGAGGATTTACTACAGACTACAGAACAGGATTTACTACAGACTACAGGGCAGGATTTGCTACAGACTACAGGACAGGATTTACGACAGACTACAGGACAGGATTAACTACAGACTACAGGACAGGATTTACTACACAATACAGGACAGGATTTACTACAGACTACAGGACAGGATTTACTACAGACTACAGGATAGGGTTTACTACAGACTACAGGATGTCCCATTCCCTCACAGGATCATTCTGTCGTATTTTTCTGTTGTGTTTTTCGACTGGGAAATAACAATGATGGCAGCCTCGAGCTTCGCGATCGCTGAGCCACCTGCTTCCGCTTCTCCGCGGTGCTTACGGTATTACCGCTGCGCATCTGATGGCGGCTCATGCAGTGTTTTGGTTCTCTTTCGCTTCTTTCTGCCTTTCCGCGCCCTAAACAACCTGTTATGGTGATGTCTGTAAGCACATAGTACGTTTAGGGACGTCAAAAAACATCTGCGTCCTGATAGACTGCTCGAACGCTAACAAGAGCTGTCCGGGGACATGGTACTGCGCGCTTCTTCGCCGCTCTTACGAGCGACGGCAGCATCATATCGCCACTGCCACCTCCGAATACGTCAGGTGAAAATGAATTCTATTGTCGCCTCGTTTACACCTGATACTGGCGCAGGGAGCGCTTGAGTTTGTTTGGCAGCGCGGACAATGAATGCAGCTTTGCTTCGAATATATACGCCGTAGAAAAATATGATTCGGGGATGTCATTAACTAATACCTGACAATAGCTTGCGCCTTTTATGGGAATATAGGTCCCGAGAATACGTTAAGTTCATTTCCAGTCTGTGGGTCGCTAAATATGTGCCCACTCCCGCCTGATAGCAAGGACCAAGGAGAGTTAATGAAACCATGCAAAGTCCGGAAGCAATATAATAGCTTGTACGGGGATGAAAAAAACCCAGTGCAGCTTCTCCAGCAAGGTAGAACTCACTAGACCAACTAGACGCGAAATGCACTGATATTTTACAAGACGGGAAAGGGGGGGGGCTTAACTATTAACTATCGTTGCGTACAAATGCGGAACGAAGTCAAGGAATAACCGTTTTAGTATTCCCACACACAATCTGCTCGTTCACTTTTATTTTGTTTTCAACTTTAACAAACAGCTGATCACTCGGTGGAGACATTTTTTGAAGTACACAGAAAGTAAGTTCACAAACGATAAAAGGTGTCGTTGGAAAGGTGTGGTATCTGGTAATGCCCTCTGATTTTGCTTTTGTGCTAGATTCTGCGCGCTCCCTGTGTCATATGACGATGTTTCGAAGAAGTGTTCATTCGCGGACGCGGATATAAGCGGAGGATATAGGAGATAATGAATGTTTGCGAGGGCTTACCTCGCGATAAGACGACCCAGCAGTAAATTATTTGTCGTGTGCTGACTCCCGCATATAATTTTCCATTATCCACCGTACTTATTGCGTAGAATGTCCGTCAAATGTATGCCACATTGGCCTGTCCAGGATAGGGATCAATATCTGAGATATGAAGCGTTACTGGCGCGCTGTCAGGTAGGAGTGCACCGCTAGATTATGTAAGCACACGAAACCGATTTACATTGTTGTGTATAACCGTAGCATGAGCATCTGAACGAACACTGCTTACGGAAGTACTGTTAGTAAATTTCAGGGCAGTGGAATTACAATCAGCTCCATGCATATGCCGGTTTCGCGACGCCGGCCTGTGACACACACCTGGCGCTTATGCGGACAGAATGTACCACACTATGATCGCGTGAAAAGCATTTATACTCTCGTAAATACACCACATTTGCAAACAGAGTGGATGCTCTACAGAAATATGTATTTCCGACGCATACAAATGGAAAATATCAGTCACGAACAAGCCGCAACAGCAACGGCGACAGTCGTTAGCGGGCCGGAGACTTCCGCGACTGCTTTCAAAATGGGCCGCTAGGGGGATTTCAGTGGCATCCCTACTAAGGTCCCTGAAATTAGGGACCTCAACCCCAGAGGCAGCGCTCGAGGCGTATACAGCGGAGAAATGACGACTAAATGCAGCGCCAGCCGGTGCAGAGGCGTCGGAAAGAACTAAATAAAAGCCAGACAAGCGATAACAAATTCGACACGCGAAATCGGCGAGCATGGGCAAGTAGCTATCTATAGAGCCGGTCGTGGGTAAAACTAAATAAAAACATGAAGAGAGAGTACAATATACTTTATATTTCTGTTCCTGACAGCGCTATCTTGTGACCGAGTGGTCTGTGGGATTGCATGCATTGTTGCGCAATGCGCAAGCTCAAGTCCCCGATAGCGCATGTTTTTTTTTTTTTTTTTAAGTTGATTCGTTTGTTTCGGGGTAATGTTTTCTACACTGAATTCACTATTTTTGCCCTGCAACGTTCACTGCTCCACGAGAAAGTTCGCCGAATGTGTGGAGACGGACATTGACACGCGCTGGCGAGTTCTCGTTGGCGTGGTGTTGCATAAGCACCGACTGCTTGCGGTCACAGTGCCGCATCCGCCGACCCCTTGGGATGGTGCGAACACGCCTCTTACGGTACAGGCACGAGACAGCCAAGCTCCAAAGCTGGGGGCCAAACGCACCGCATTTGAGCGTCTTCGGTGATGGGGAGGGCGTCCATCCATTGCGTACGCCTCAGCTAGTGATGGTTACGATGCCAAGCAGAGCTGGAAGGATTATCTGAAGCAGTTTACAGCCGACAACATGGCAAAATCGCGGTATGCTGATTACTGAGATATCGAGAATGTCCAGCCAGTGATATCGTCGGATGCCAAGCATGTTGTTTCACTGAACCGAAACCGAAACTGGTTTGAATTGTAATCTTGGACATCGTCAAATCATCGCATCTCGTATACGCGTTACTGTTGTTAGTTGTTTAGGCCGCCGCAAATGCCGCACGGTATTACTTCGCTTTCAGGCTTTATAAATTAATACTGCTTTATCGACTGGATAGACGATGAAAAGTGTGTTTATTTGAGCCAGTCTATGCAATGCAAACAAAAACCGAAGTATGGTAAATTCACTTCAGTGTCCTTTTAATAAATAAAGGAAGAGATAGGAAAAAAACCTTTCCTCTTGTAGTTTCAGGTGCACAACGCAAATACCTCCAACGTCACGCGAAATTTAACAAGCGCAAAGCTCAAGCTCTTGTTCATTATTTAAAATTTCATCAATTAAATGTTGATTGATTAACTATTGATTAGAAATTAGTCATTTCGGTAACAAAGTGCGATAATAGTGGACGCAGCGCTGGGCCTCATCTCTCGTGGACCTTGGCCCTGTCCGTTCTTGCCGCTCTGCAGCGGAGTAAATTGTTTTCATTCTTGAGTGTCCGGTTAACTGTGAAGAAAAATTACAATTGGTGGAATCATTTCCAGGCTTCCAGGAGAGGCCTACAGGCCGAACAATACAGCTACGTCTACTCCACGTACAAGATTGCAATGATGTTCGGGGCGATGCTTGCCGAAAGATTGGTAAGTTTTCCCGCAACTTTCTTATTCCCTTCATAAACGCTTCAGTTGTTTGTCAGCACGGCGTAGTGACAAAGCATGACGAATAAAAGCAAATGGTCAGGAGCAGAATAAGAACCTTAGAAGTGAAGAAATTTACGTTCACGAATCTAGAACGTACTTGGGGACATTTTTTTTTTTTTAACCGATCCAACAGAACCATGTTTTCAATTTCTCTGTAGACTATACTGGGCTGTTCAGGATTTAAAAATAGAGACTGTAGTAATCTTATTCTTATTTTCTGTAACTTGTGTAAGGTCTCGCCATGATTTTTGAGGCCCTATACATGAAGGTTAAACATTGCACAAGACAGATTTTTGGAATAGAATGTGTCGCGTAATACCCTGCGTGCGTGGGTACTTTCACAGGTTACTGTTGTCTATCGTGTCCAATAAAATGTTACATCCCATAGTTCTTAAACTTATCCGTCCTGAACGTGCTATCTATTTTCTCTCGTGCAGATGGTTTGGTGCTCGCCGGTAACGTGTTATCTTCTCGGCCTGACGGGATGCGTTATCTTCAACATTATCTTTGGGTACACGCCTTTTTAGCTATATGGGCACTCGGGTAAAGCTCGCACCTACGCCTCTTACCTATATATATCTGCGCACCTATTAAGCGCAGAGCACTTTAGGCGCTCGCCTTGTCGTCCTAGCTCACTCGCTCGACCCAAGTATATAGAGCGCCAAGGTGGCGTCCCGGGGTGACGCTGTTCGCGGCGTACCCAAGAGGCATCGAAACCCAAGTGGTTTATATAGTCATAAGCGTTCGAAACTCGTGAAAAACTGGCGCTTGTCATACGTCTTCCCATTGTTTAACGAAAAGAAAACTACAGGTACATTTGAAGAAAAATATACGTAATTAACCGGCAGCGCCCGCGTTCCTTTAGTCAAGGACGCCCATTGGGTAGGTTTTTACGATAGTAAACGCAAAATGTGGCAGCGCAACGCCGGCACGTGCGGGGAGAAAAGCACAAAGAGAAGAGAACTCCCGCTGGCGCAACTTCAGGCAGGGGGCGCGCGAGCACTGTGAAGGCGGGAAATTTGAATTGCATGGGGTGGTAGCAGTAAGCGGATAACGGCAGTACAGCCCATTATGGCGAATCACTGCTCTGCCCTTCCGGCAGCGTTCGCATTGAGTGGAACGGCTTTAATTTCATGTGCCGCTCTGATTTTAAGGCAATTTTAGCACAATTTAGGTCTTTTTATGCGTCTTTTGTCTCTTATTTTGGTAGTAGGATATCTGTTCTTTTAAATGGTCTTTTATTTTGGTAGTAGGATATCTGTTTTGCAACATGGACATGCTTGTCCCTTAATGGTCATTAAGCCGTCATCGCTAAACTTTCCGATAAGGTGGGAAGCTGGTATATCTAGTATACTGAAACTCTGAACAAAAACTCACCGCTTCATTAAAATGTCACGTTCGCTATTTTTAGGAAATGAACAATCAATTCGTGTAAATGAGTAAATTTCAATACGTCGAATTCGAAAATCTCAGTGTACTTTAAATGTGAATATGGGAATAGTATAATGATTCATTTGACGCGAGTGTTAGCCACGGGGAAACGTTAACATTCAGTTCTTTGCTTTCTTCCTCGCAGGAGTCTTTGCTGGGTGCCGGCAGGGTCGGTGCTGGGACTCAGCATCGCATTCTCACTCCTCGGCGGCGTCTCAAACAGTCTGTACATAGTCAGCGCATACGCAGTGTTCACGAATCGATTCGTCTCAAACACGGGTATTGCTATCGTAAGGAACTGTACTTCATCATCATGTTAGTGTAGGATTGCGCATACAGTCGTCCACAAGCTTATCTGGAGCAGCAGTCCCGACTTTAGCGTGGCGCATCTAAAAACGTTCGACCAACGATTGTGGTCTTCTCAGCAATGCCTCAGTTGTGACTGGATTACCTTTCACCCAGACAGGAGAAGGCGATGAATACGCAAACCGTTGCTCCATCCAGGATGGTGGACGACTGCACTTTGAGGCACGCGTAGAACAGTGAGAAAACTCAAGTTACGCGCAGATCTATTGCTTGTTTTGAGATACTGCAGACAGCGGTGTAACTAACTTGGGCGAATATATGAAAAAAATCCCCAGGGCCCCAGGGAAACCTTATCGTGATTGCACATAATTGATAGTGGTAAAACAGTATTTTTTTCGGTAATGTAACACGTGAATACATTTGTGTTGCACAGTTTTGTTGTTTTCGTTTTAATTGCTAAGACTCATAGACTGACTAATTTTTAATTCAGAACCACAGTAGGCAGAACTTGTCTATGAATACTGCCTACTTTGGCTTACGAGAGTTCGCCGCTTTCACGAGGAGACTGCATGCACGTGGTTTTGGTGGTCTCTGGTCCGCCTGGTAGAAATAATGACAAATATCGAAATGAAATTTAATAGTTAGAAACCAAAAATTTAACACATTATGGCTTTTCTCAAAAATCTCGCATGATTTTTCTCCCCCTACAGGCAACCTTGGAATGCATGTTTACAAGTGGAAACACCGTAGGATCAATTCTCGGCGGTACGCTTATAGACGTGAGTGCAGTACGACAAAGTCCTTCTTCTAATAAAATTTACCTTCTCGGTTTCCTAGAAAGAAGGATTATAAATGCCAAAATAATTACAGTGCTACCGCTTTCTAGTTTTCGAAGTCGTTATGATAACCGCGCCAAATTATTGTACAGGTCAGATCAGAAGTAAACGGAGCATGGGAGCGGTGTAAGGAAGACATCCCAGCGTTGCCGAGGGAGATTAGGTTGATGGTGACGTGTTTTCGTGATGCCTTCGTACTGCCACGCTACCCTGTCTAATATATTTTGTCTTCGCTCTGCTGGCATGCCTTACTGACTTTCCAAGAACAGCGCTAAGCAACAAACTGTTTGTAGTTACAATGCCACTCAAAGCAATCAGGGGGGGGGGGAGCAAATTTCTGTTACTGAGTTTGTCGTGCGTTGTCGTCGCTATGAAACGAGGCAGTGTAGTTTCTTTTGAGGTGCATGCTGTAGCATCAAAGATAAATATTTTTCTCATCTTTCCCTGGATGTAACCACGGGCGAGAGAGGAGCGTGTTAATAAAACCAAAATGCATCTTTAAAAAAATGAAAACACCTGGGCCAGGAGGCCTGTCTTACTGGAAGATTAAGAGTTTATGTATACAACTCAGAGTCCTTTAACACGGAGTGAATTTCTTTGGCACGGACTCTGTACTTAATCGAGCACATTTAGGAGAAATACTCATGGTAGAGTAAGCTTCTGCGAAGGAGAATTTGACACGCACGTGAAATACAGCCGTACAGCCACGAAGGAAAGCTATACAGCTCTTGAGAAACTTCTCAGTTAAGGAAAAATCCATCCTGGTCCAGGCGTTTTGTACTTTCCTCTTTTCATAATGTTGCTGAACTAAAAGACAGCCGAAAATTAAGAACAACGAAAGCAACGACAAAGTAACAACGTCAGCAGCGGGATCGTTTTTTTTTTTTAGTGCGATCTTTTTCCTGGAGATTCCCCGTTAAATTCAGAATGTGTTTCCGATAATATTGAGGCCAATTTTGTTGTCCTTTTATAAAGTCTCGTATCTCAAAGGCTCACCATTGGAAACATGATAGGCAGGCAATTCTACCCCGCCAGGGAGAAGGGCGGTCGCACTTGATACTGCGCAACAGGGCCCACTATCACGCTCGCATATCCTGCTCGAGCTATGCAGAGTGTTACGCCCAGTTTGACGCGATATCAGAGCGGCCACTAAATATACCAGCTACTGCGGGGTGGGGAGGTGGGGGGGAGGAGGAGGGGGTGAAGGGGGTGCAGTGCAACCGTGCAACTGCATCTCAAAAACACGCGCGTTATTTCCCATCAGTGTTCCTAGACAGCGCAGCAATTCCCCACGGCCATCGCTCCCGTGCTCCGCTTACTTTAGACCACAGGTGTACATTACCTTATAGTAATAATAACTCCTCAGCTTGTTGTATTAGACCAGGCAGCATTAAGCTTTGCAACATTCAGACGCTCTAGTTGAAGCAGGCGCAGCTTTTTCGGAGGTGTAAGATAGATCGCGTATTCAGTAATAGTTCTTGATGGATGGCAAATTAACAATGGCCTTGTGTCCCTGTCCCCGCAGAAATACGGTTATCCGGTGCCATTCTTCGTCATCGCCGTAATCATTGCCGTGGCAGCTCCAGCGATTGCAGCGCTCAAGTCGGTTCTGAACACGGATGGGGGTAAGAACACCCCGCGACCTGGACATTAGGACATTTAGCTTTGCTATGCTTATACTGCCTCTGAAGGATATTTCGACGTAGAAACTGACATCTTTAAAAGGCTGCTTACACACCAGGAGAGGCAACTAAAATCCTGCCCGCCCGTTTCCCAGCGTCGTCGTTCTGTCCCGCCTCTCGCTCCTCAAAGCAAATCCTTCAGTGTGCACGTGTCCATATTCCGGGTGTGTAGCCAGACACACATTCCAGCACATATCTGTTCGGCTTAGTGCAAAGCAAAACTCCCGGGGCAAAATATGTTTGTCCCGTACGCCCGTGTCTTCTCTATTTCAGGGAAGCTTAATGAGTTTTAAGTGCGTAGGTTAACGTACCAAGAATTCCCTGACGACTATATATAGCCTTATTTTTTTCCGACTAATCATTGAATGCTGTACCACGCAAGAAAGACACTACTATAAAGTTAGTCATTGTTATTCGTATAATTCTTCCTGCAGGTTTTATGTAGTACCCACGTGGTCCGGAGTGCTGCATGGTCGGTAGAAGTAACATATCCCATACCAGTGCGGCCAAACTACAAAAGTGCAACCATACCTAGAAGGCCTTCTGGGACACAAAAAGCACTCTCTCACCATAACAGAATCTAGCCACCCTGGGGTAGTATTCGAAAAAAACTCCCATGCAATGTAAGAGGCCTTCGTCATGCGATGAGAAAAATATGTCTGATGAATGAATGAATGAATGAATGAATAAATGAATGAATAAATGAATGAATAAATGAATGAATAAATGAATGAATAAATGAATGAATAAATGAACTAACGAAGTAAGTATCAGTAAAACAATGCCTACACGTCTTTACGGGCCGTTCTGACCGGTCAGCCATGAAAATTATTCCCGTGTACCATCATCATCATCATCGTAGTCGTCGCAGTAGTCGTCCTTGTCGTCCTCTTTAGGTGTGGAGCAGGGCTTATGCCTCCCACATAAACTTTTAACCGCTGCTATACTGAGTTTACCGAATAAATTGTGTGGGCGTAATTTCATTCCTTTACTGACTTCTTTACCTTGCCCTAATTCCTCCACCTGCTCTCAGACCTGCGCATTACACGCTCAGGCTCAATTTGAGCTCTTCGAGTCGACGTTCGGCACCACGCAGAAAATTTATCACCCCTTCCTGAAGAAAGTTCAGAGAAGAGCGAAAGCTAAAAGTGCGTGCAATAGATCGTCAAACTTTCAAGGACCGAAATCGCAAACGAAGAAATCGCAAACGAAGAAATCGCAAACGAAGAAACCCATGCGGCGATTTTTCTCGCGTGGGTTCGTTAATGGTTGACACGCGCAGCAACGGACGCTGTGGTGTCAAACTGTTGCCAATCACTCCCAAATGATGCCTGAGGTGGGCTACTTTTTTTTATAGCCCGAGCATAGGAATCGAGCCCTGTGGGTCGCCTCACATCGTGCTTAGACGGCCTATCGAAAACCGAACTAAGCCACAGCTTCGATTCCAGCCAATCGCGTGATAACTCCTTGGAAGTCGCTTGGGATCTTCATGTTTAGTGACGATCTCCCCAACAATAAAAGCGACTTCTTTGTTTTGTTTATACGTCATTTCGAAGGGCTTAGTACACAGATTTGTGACATGAAAAGAAAGAAAAATTCAGAAAGGTCAGCATAGCAGCGAGCTCGGCAGGTGTCGATGAAAAGGATGACGCAAGCGATACTGCAAAAGCCCACAAAAACATTGACCGGCGAAGGAACGCACACGAAACACACACGCGGGAATATGGTGCGAACCCCAGTACCGGTCAAAAAACACCAAACGACTTGTAGGCCGTGTCACAGCGGTCACTAAAAAAAAAATAAGTCGGTCAACAGCTCATCTACAACGGCGGCCATTATCTCTTTGAACACATTAATACGTAACCGTTACTTGCAAAATTACGTAATTTTGCAAGTAGTTTTGCAAAAGATTGCAAACAGGTATCTGTTTGCAATCTTTTTCTGTCAAGAAGCATGCTTTTTGGGATTTTGTATTCCGTCGCTATCGCCTTTCGAACTGCGGTACGTGATAACGGGATGTCACTGTATGAACTAGAGTGTTTTTGAACTGGGCCCACCCTGACCACCTCCACAGAAGGCTCCATCGACTGGACCCTGATTGCAGGTTCCGGATGCCTCCAGGGACTCAGCGTCGCTGTTCCATCGACTGCGGCTCGGCGTAGCTTTAGTCATCGCTACCAGTATACCTCCTCGGTGATTCGAGTGACCCTGACTGTGAATCGTGTCACATACCGGAGATTATTGAACATGTACTGTGCAACTGTCCCTGCTACGCGCATCACCGTGAAAAGTTAGCCACGTCGTTGGCCCCGTTAAACAATCTGGCATTGTCTGAGGACGTCCTGCTGGCACCCTGGCCTTCAAGGCCTTCAAGGCAGCACTGGCATTCTTAAAAAAGCAGTGGTTTGGCAGCTAGGTTGCAGCCAAATCCCGTTGTGGTGAACTATTGAACATGCAGTACATGGCATAGGCGTTTTGCATGTACTTATACTATCACCTCCATGTCAATAATCACACCTGTCACCCTCTATCTGCGCTCTTTCCTCCTTCCTCCACCTTCACACAGTGTAGCAGGTTGGAGCTATACGTTTTCCTTCCGTTCAATAAATTACTATCTCTCTCTCTCTCTCTCTCTGGCGTGTGCGCGTCCGTATGCACACGTCCATCCATTGTTTCGTCGGTATCATTAACACTTTTGCATTCTACTATTTAATTCCAGGTACATACGTTCAAGCCCACGACCAGAAAGAGGTTCCACTGAATTACTTAAGCCTCTTATGGGATCCCATGTTCTTCGCTGGAATGGGATGCATGGTTCTTTGCTGGGGTATGCTGGGATTCAACGAGCCAACCTTGGAGCCAAGCTTGAGGGAGGTAAAGTGCCGTGATTCCTGAGTTTCTGGGAAAACCCTGTTGTATTCACCCTACCCTATAAGAAATCGACGCAGGTGGGCTGCACCACGACGTCCCGAAACGACCAATCCGCGTGACCAAGTGGGCGAATGTGGTGTGAATGACGAGGCCCAGCATGCAATTAGAGTAAAAAAAGAAACTGCGCAGGAACAACAGCGGAAGGCGTGTATTTGCCCCATCGCCCCTGCGGAGATTCAATTTTCTTATTCAAATCGCATCATTTGCCTCGTCATTCGCCACATTCGCCCATTTGGTCACGCGGATTGCTCGTTCTGGAGCGAGAAATTCACTCCAGATTGCTCTGGGGCAACCTACAAGGCTCCAGAATAGAACGCTCCAGAACTACAACGACCCAGATGGTATGTAGCGTTGTAGTTAAGCCCACCTGCGGCGATTTCTTAGAGGTAGTACAATACCGCAGACAGCCCCAGAACATCGGTTACGCTTTCTTGTAACTCCACAATGCTGATCCTTGTATCCACAGTTTGACCTTACCAATACCGAAATTGGTACCGTCTACACGTCCCAGTTTGCAAGCTCTGCAATCGGAAGCATCATTGCTGGTGCGTTTGCGCACTTCAGGGTAGGTTCTTTCTATTGCGTGCATGAGAGCGTGTGTACTCGTGCGTTCTTGTACGTTTGCCTGCCCGTGTGTGTCCTTGCTAATGCTCCCGTGGTAACTCGCAGAAAGAGGCCCTGTTCGCCCTCATCGGCCTGGTGCTGTCCGTGCTGGCGTTCCTAATAGTAGGGCCGGTGCCTTTCATTCACATCAATCGGTAAGTCATAGCTGTCCAACCGGAACTTCTTTGGCGCACGTATTTTTCGTTGTATGACACCACTGTTTTACCATCGTCATCATCACCAACATCATCATCATGGCCATCAGCCTGTTTGTATCCGCAGCAAGACGAAGGCCCCTCGCATGTTTCTCTTTATTCATCTAACAATCCGCAAACTCATCGAGCGTCTCTTAAATAATCCCATGAAACACTATATGGAATACGTCTCGCCATGGCTCCCCATTTCACAAACTGGCTTCTGGCCACACTTGGGTACGACCGACTGTTTATGGCTGCTGCGCCGAGTGATCAATCGCACTTCCACAGCAGGCAACCACGACTATCTCCTTGCCATCGACATGCGTAAAGCGTTTGATCGCGTGAGTCAAACTGCAATCCTTACAGAATTGGCACAAGCATTCCCAAGACAGCGAGCCCAAAACTGGATTCGGTCCTTTCTATACAACCGCCCCATACGTCTAACCGCCACGCACCCGGGATGGAGCCCCAAGACCTACTACCTGGACAGGCGCGTGCCTCAAAGCTCTGTCCTTGGACCTGCGCTTTTCAATTTGGCAATGGCCCGCGTTGCACGGCAACTAGAAAAGGATTCTGCTGCACGTTTTGCGATCTATGCTTATGATCTTACTATATTAACCGAAGCTGCAGACTACACTTACACATCAACTGAAGACACGATAACCGAGTTGCAGGCCGCATCCCACAGCCTCACGCCGAACCTTCCGACGTTAGGGCTAGACCTGGCTCCTGAAAAAAACAGTTTTTGGTGGTGCGCGGACGGCATAAGATACCTCCTGATATGCACCACACCATCTATCTGTCTGACACACCGGTCTATTTGCGGCAAAGTTAGACTGCTGGTTATCCCTTTGGCCAGTCACAACAGCGCACAGTGCTGGATAAAGCAACTTCGAGGTACCTGGAAGCCAATGCTTCATATAATATCTATAGAATGTCAAATAAGTACGGAAGGGCCCAACAAGCGGCTTGTGTTACCCTAGCACGAGCAGTGGCTCTAGGCCGACTTCTCTACGGCGCCCCTGTATATGCCCTCTCAAACAGTGACAAGAAGCAATTATCAGTACTTCACAGGGCCACGCTCCGAACAATAACTGTATTGCCGCGACATACCCGCACAGATGCCCTCGAAAAGGCGGCTCCTCTGCCTCCTGTGGAAGCCCTGCTTTCTGAAGCTGCCCTCCAACACGAACAACGCCGATCTTCTACGTGTCAGGGAGCGGTGCTCGCTGCGTGGAATGCTCGAACCATGTTGCCACCACCTCTTGAGTCCGACACTGCCTGCCCCATGGGAAAAGCCACTTCTGACATCGCCACATCAACGACCTGTCATTCCCAAAGCAAGAATGTGTCCACGCCAAAAAGCCCTTCGTCGCATCCTGGGGACGAAGCTCCCAGATGAAATTGACATCTTTACCGATGCCAGCCTGGACCACCACCGAATTGGCCTCGCGTGGCATTGTCTAGCACGGTCCGAATTTGACGGTTCCATTACGAAACATAAACTTTATCCGTATCCCACTGAAGCCGAACTGCGTGGCATTCTCCATTCACTGGATTTTCTCCTACAACGCCTCTGCTCCACTACCTGCCCGCATTCATATCCACACTGACTCCAAAAATGCTATTGACTAGTTAAACAAGGCTTTAACTCACCATCCTACTGTCCACCAGATTCAAGCTACGGTCAACATACTGGCTCAGAACGGCACTAAAACTCGCCTGGCATGGATACCGGGACACATGATGCATCCTCCCTCCCTGCTATTCCCATGTCCCCCCTCTGGTCAACCGGCCGTCCCTTCCAAATAAAGGACTTTACCACTACTAATTCTCTAGACGTTCCTGTCTTGCGCTGCCGGAGTCTATCCTTTGCCTCTGAATTGCTCAATTACATCCCTCTATCGAGTTAGTTGTCTTCCTCTACTTCTATAGTTCCTTCTCTCAGTATCACCTCTGTCGTCCTGATTGTGTCCTGGTTGTCAGTGCTCCTCACTGCATGCCCAGCCAGAGTCCATTTCTTCCTCTGGATTAGGCCCACGATGCCTTCCAAAAGAGCTTGGTCTGTTATGGAAGCTCGTTGCCTCTCCCTAAGCGTTACTCCTATCGTCCTCATCTTCTTTTCGTTCCCCATTGAGTTGTCCGACACTTTCCTTCAAGAAACGTATGCAGGGGCGTAGTCAAGGGGGGTTGTTTCGATTTCAGAAGGCCCTCGAAAGTTTCGGAGCGCTGCACACCTCCCTTCCCCTCCTTTCGACCTTTTTTTTTCCAGACTATACACGTGCGTTGGTGTATTCGAATATAAAAACAAACTTTGTAAGAGCGTTGATTTGTGGATAAAATCTTTCCTGATCTAGAATTTACACCGCATTCCTTTTTCGTGCTGGCGTTTCTGTGGGACATTGAATGTTCTCTACGGATCAAGCACTTCGAGCCTGTGAGCACGCGTATTTTTATGTAGATATTAATGTGAACGGAACAACTAATCCTTAAGCTTTCTTAAAGTGGAAAGGTGACTAAGATATTTTAAGACGCAAGGTCACGTTCTTTTTTTTTTCTTTTTTTTTTACCGGTGGCGAATGACCCCCCCCCCCCCGGAAAATATTTCTGGCTACGCCACTGCAGTTGGGCGCCAAGTTTCTGCATAATGAGCCATTATTGGCAGCACGCATGGGTCGTATACCTTAGTTACAGGAAAAAAAACTGCGCAAACGGACGGGACGGATGAAGAAGGACAACAAGACAGGCGCAGACTCTGTTGGGACTGGACCATCCCACCGCTGCCACCACTGTTGGGAATGAGCATCCCACCGCTGCCACCAATGTTGGGAAAGACCATCCCACCGCTGCCACCACTGTTGGGAATGACTATCCCACCGCTGGTACCACTGTTGGGACTGGCCATCCGAGCGCAGTCAGAGGTGTAGCGACGTTGCCTTGCTCCGTCCGCTATCGACGCGGCGCAGAGCAGAGCGAAGAAGTTCTCGAGCCGACGAAAACTTAAAGTAACATTTATATACAGTATGTACAGGGTAAGCAAACGTTACATAACTCGCACAAAGGCGACAGCACCCTTTTACTCGGTGCTTCCGAAGAGACTGGTGCCGGAGAGAAGCCGCCGAGGAAAGCCGACGATGAGAGCCTCCGGGCTTCTTTTATAGCCCGGGAAGTTCGTTGTGGCCCCAAGAAGTTCGAAAAGCTCCAATCAGGGCTCTCGCTGCCTGAAGTTCGAATTCCGACGAATGGTAGCGAAGCGGTGAGTCAGCTGCGCCGCCAATCGGGAAAGGGAGAGCGATGCCACCGCCGTCTCCGTGACCTCGCCTCCGGGCGTAGCGACATGCCCTTGTTTGGGTCGTTCTCCGCTGAGGGATTCGGCCGCGCCGCAGCGTTTCGAGATGCAGGAGTCGGCCACGCCGCAGCGTTCTGAGATGCGGGATTCGGCCGCGCCGCAGCGACGAAAGGGAGAGGCGTGACTCAGCCTCGCTGTCGGCGCGTCGCCTCGTGCAACGCCTTTGGGCCAGGCGCTCTGGCACAACAACTCACAACTAATTTATTGGAATAAATCCTACGCACAAATAAATTAGTTGTGAGTCTGCGCCTGTCTTGTTGTCCTTCATCCGACCCGTCCATTTGCGCAGTTTTTTTCCTGTAACTATGCAACACCAACTAGCCCAACAACATGCTTTACTAAGCTTCGCACACCTTACTTTGCAGTGATAGAGGGAGCTTACTGCTTACTATTACATTGGACCTACGGAAAACGCCCCGGCCCATAATAATGCAACAGGTTGTGTAGTCAAATTTTAAATATATTCGCTTCTTCTGCCACGTGTCAATATTTCTACTCCGCATTTCTTCATCGTGTTTCGGATCGGTACTGCAACTTGTCAAAGATAATTAAAATCCTCTACCAGCTTTTTTAGGTATTTTTAAAATCCCGGTATTTTTCTTACTCATAAGATGGAGCCGTTTGTGTGTCTGCGTAACATGACGTTTGAATTATTCATAATCATCTTTAATTCTACTAGAAAGCTTTCTGATTGCAGCTCCTTAAGCGTTTCTCGCAGTTGTCCTTCTGATTCAGTGAGCAAGATAAAGTCGTCTGTAAATCTGAAGGGGTACAAGTATTCTATCCTTTCGTATCTCTGACCTATCCCGTTCAAGCTTCATGCATGCCCACTCGAGATAAAGTGAAAACCATTTCTGGGTCACAGTGTCTTTTTGACTCGCCCCTTTTCACGCTTCTTCTGACGGATTACTCTGCCCATGTATACCTTGTGTAGAAGAAGAGGTAGAGAAATAAAGAGAAGAAGCACCAGCAGCTTGGAACGTTGGCCTCCTGTCTCTCTTCTCTTCGCCCGACCGGTCTTAACATTTCACCAAATGTTAAACCCAAACCCATTTAAAACCGAAATGTTAAATGTTAACCCAAATGTAAACCCAAATGTTAAATGTTAAGCGAGAGACAGTAGGCAGTGCTGAGCTGTTGCTTCTTTTTCTCTTTACTTCTCTAGCTCTTCTTCTTCTACGTACTCCCCCGAGAAGACGCAGGCCCGATTCCCATAAACTCCTTTCCTAAATCGTCCCCCTCCAGGAATGGACACGCCCAATCCCACGAAGCTGTTTCTACACCTTGTATATATCCTCCAAAATCACTGTGGGCGTCTCCTCTAATCCCTGGTACTTTAATGTTTCCAGTTCTGCAGAGTCTACAGGATCAAATACATTTTCCTAACCTATAAATGCACTGTACTAGTGTTTACTCCACTCAGTAACTTTGAATTAACTCACTGACGCGATTCCAAAAGTAGGATGAATATTAAAAAAACTATAACGTATATTACAGTTACTGAGTAAAATTAAAGCGTAGCAAGTCTCATCGGGTCCGAGAAAGCAAGGCTTCTATGAGACCTATACCGTCCGTAACCAGGGTAAAAATGAAAATAAAAAGTTACACAAACTTTTAGAATTGTCTGCCAATGCGTAAGCATGCTCACGTCCCTTGGCTTTCGTTAAGCGCCACGTGCTCCATTCGGCAAAAAACCGTCGTTTATGTCCGGTACACAAAATGGGCGCTGTTCCTTTTCTGTACAGCCGACGGTCGCCTGTGCACTCTTTCTCCGTTGACAGCTTTTTCGACTTTTCGACGCTTGCGTACTTTTTAAGTTCGTTGCGGGGCACAAGTTCAGTCCAATAAACTATGTTGCAACCCTGCGTCGTCCTTGGCTATGTGACAATATAATCGCTCGGTGTGCCCTCCTTTTCTGTGCGAGGGGCGTATCCTCATCTGAAAACGCAGCTTTTAGCACATGACCCTATTTGCTCAACGATCTCCTACTGTTTTTCTCTCTGCCCCACTGGCCAAAGCATCCTGTGACACTGTTTCGCAATTTTTTATATAGTAGGCAATGACTCCAGGTTTTGTTTTGTACTATTTCTCAAACATTATCCACGTTACCCCACACCTCTCAACTGTAATTATACCCGCACTAAACTGGCGCAATATGTTGACACAGTAAGGAGCGGCTGTGTCGCATCTGTTGCCTTCCTGGCTTGGTTCGTTGATGTTGAAGCGAAGTTTTCTCCTTCCCATTGATGGCGGTGCCGCCAACTTTACACAGTGGGAGGACGCATGATGATAATGATGATGATGGTGGTGGTGGTGGAACAAGAAAAGGCGCTTCCCGTGGTCGGAATCGAACCTGGGTCTGTCGCGTTATGAAGCCAATGTCTATCCGATCACACCATCGCATTCGGGCCGCTGAGCATTTTATTTGGGTTCGTTGTGCCGGCGTTGGCTTCGGACTTTGGCTAAGTTGAGATGGACTTTGGCTTTCGATTTCGGACGACGACGATGGTCTAACGATGGCGATAGGTGGGGGCACTCAGCTTTCTCGTGAGGTGATTTGTTTGCTGTCACCTGAGTTTGGACTTAGCAACTCAAGAAATCTCGATTAACGAGAGCCTGACAGATTCGCTGTAAAACATTACATTCCAGCATGCGAGCCCCCGTTTACTACGAATGTTTACTTTACTTTCGCAGGACCCTGACCATGGTGTACGTTTCTCAAGTTTTCACTGGCGTTGGCATTTCGGCACTTTACATCTGCGGATTGTGCCACATGCTGACGGTGGCGCTGTAAGTACAGCTTACTCATAAATTTATTTAAAACCAAATTATCTATACTACTTCGTAGAACCTTGGCGAGTAGATACAACTGAGAAAAAAATCTCAGAATCTTTTCAAATGTGTTGATCAGCCTGTGCAGGTATTTGAGTCGAAGGGATCAAAATTCAACTGCGGGCTTCTTCCTCGCAGACTCAAATTGTATGCGTTGTTTTGTGGAAGCCTTGATGCTTGATTGTCCGAGCAATCTGGAATGCGACTAACCCGACAGACCGGCCACTACCGATTTTGGTGCAAGTGTACTGCATGCAGCAGCCAAATAATTAGCCAAAGAGTACTGTCGTCTAAACTATTGGGCATCCTCGATTTGCCAGTTCTGGACGGTCCACGGGCAGTCCGAGGACTGCGTTCGGACCGGAAGTCTCGTAGGAGTACATGGGGAAATCGAGCACCGGGTCGCGTCTCGGGCAGTCCGCGGACGATCCGGGACTGATAATCGAGGAGGCCCCTTTTGTGTACAATGGACTAGGAACTTCCTGCTGACATTGCTTACATTTATGTGCTGCATGGAGAATGTTTTCAACCAGCATCAATAATTTCCGTTCGTCAGGCCAGGATTTCTATACCTTCGCAGAGGGCTGCACGCCCGACACAATAAAAGCTCCTCCACGCAGAATTTTTTTTTAATTCACTTCTTGTTTGGATTTTGCCGAACGCCTCCAGCGCTGCCTGTTGATGATGATGATGATGATTCCTATTGGTTTCCCCTTTGAAGCGGGGTGATGATATGTCATCTTACCAAAAAGGACTAATATAACCATATTTTACACTCTTGGTTTAATACTAGCGCTGCTTAGGGCAGGCACTAAAGCTTATTAGGCCCGAAATACTTTCTTTTCCCTGTTACAGGTGGTAACTGTCCTAGGCACTATTCCCATCTCTGCTTTTCATCCACCAGCATTCTAATCTTCTTTTCGTCCCCTCGACAGCCTTGAAGTTAACTTCCTCTCTGATACCCTTAAATCCTAGGGCTTCTGGAAGCCCAATATTCCCTTCATGTAGATTTGGATGGATACCCTCACATTCTAACACTATGTGCCGCATAGTTTCTGTTTCTTTTCCGCAGACCACACATACCCCATCATTTTGTGAATACTTCCCCACAAAACTCTTAGTTCGCAGGCAACCTGCTCTAGCCTCAAAAAGCAAAGCACTGCCCTGGGAATTATCGTAGAAGGGGCGCCATTGAAATCCCCCAAGCGGTTCGTTCCGAAAGCAGCCGCGGGAGGCTCCGGCCCGCTCCCCACTGTCGCCGCAGCTTTTGCGGCACGTTCACGACTGAGATTTATCATTTGTATGCGTTGGAAATGCATATTTATGCGGAGCAGAGAGAAAGAGAGAGATACTTTTTTTTTTTTTTTTGAGCCGCTGAAGTGGGAGTGGTTCCCTCGTCCCACTAGTCTGGGAATCCATGACGTGAGCAGAAAGCCTTCGCTCTGGATGCCAGCAGTTGCTGGCCGTTCAGATGACCGCTGGTGTCACTCTGTTAGCAAACGTGGTATCTTCATGATAGTATGAATATTTCTGACGCGATCTTAGTGTGCTACATTCGGTCTGTATTAGGGCCAGATGTGTGTTACCGGCCGGCGTCGCGAACCCGCATATGCATGGAGCTGATTGTAGTTTCACTGCCCTGAAATTTACTAACAGTGTCTACGTAAGCAGCGTTTCCTCAGCTGGTCATGCTACAGCTACATAATGCGATGTCGATCGGTTTTGTGCGCTTACATAATTTAGCGGAGCACTCATACCGGGCAGCACGCCAGTTAACACTTGCCAATACACACCTCAGATATTGATCACTACCTTGACAAGCCAGTGTGGTATACAGGGTGTTTCAGTGAACACTTTCGAAAATTCCTGAAGGTAGGCTTTTCAAGAAACATAGGAATTCTCTTAAGGAACAAGCTATCAGGTTCGGCGGACGTCAGAAGTTATGAGAAACATGCGAATTACATAGTTAATTAACTAAAACTCTGTAATGAACTTTTTAATTAGCGAAGTTTGGTGGTTATTGCCAATGGCGAGTTTGTAGCCACGGAGACGACGATAACGGACCAGTTTTTAAAGCAAAGAAAAATGCACTCTGTAGAGCCCTGCAGCCCGCAAAAGTCAAGTTTTTTTCCCCCATGAAACCGAAACGCAGCGCACATGGTGCGCCAGAAGTGTAGTGCAAACGCAACATCCGCTGATGACGTGTTGCAGTTACTGTGTCGCCCAATTGAAAAAGGCTCTGGTGATTCCCCACGCTAGGGAATCAGCTGATATCAACTCCATCGCCTCTTGTATTTTTTCAATGATCAACGCTCACCTTATACCACGGCTAGCGTTATCTTTTGTTTCGTTGGTAGGCGCAAGAAAGAGGCTAGCCATTGCCCGTCGCCCGTTTCGACAGCCCTAGTGGGCGTTAGTGACAGTTTTGCTTTTCTTTTTTTATTATTGTCTCGACCACATCTGACGTGGCTACCAGACGTGCAAGATGTGAAACGTCACCATCCGTTCCTTTTTTTTTTTCGTTACGTTTATTTGCTGTTCGTTTATAATCGCTGTGTGTTAGAAAGCGCATCAGACAAAGGAAAGGTTTGTTTGCTGGGCGAGGAGGGCTTTCGCGGCTGTGGCTGCTTGCTGAGTCTTCCTAGCTAGGGAAAATTGCACTTACATTTCGAATTGGCCGCCACATTCATTGAAACACGTCACCAGCCGACATTGCGTTCGCTCAAGACTTTTAGCGCTCCTTCAGCGCCGAGTTTCGTTTTTGAGCGGAAAACAACGGCAGGTTTCCTCACGCTACAGGGCTTTAAACACCGACTTTTTCGTTGTTTTAAAAACTGATATGAAATCGCCTTCTCTGGGGCCACAAAATTACCATTGACAACAACCACCAAACTCCGCTAATTAAGAAGTTCATTAGTAGAGTTTAATTACCCACCTAACTAATGTGCACACCCTTGATACTATCTGGCGTCCGCCGCAGCTAGCAATCTCCTTCTGAAGAGGGTTTCTTTTTTTCTCGAAGAGCCTATTTTTAAGAATTTTTGAAAGTGTTCGCTGAAACACCCTGTATATTTCGCTAATATTCCATTAAATAAGTAGTAAGGGTTAATTCAAAATTACACTCCGGGATCAGCACATGACAAAAAATCAATGCTGGGTCGTCTTGTGACGTGAATACATCTGTTACATAATACATATATCCTCCGCGAGCAGCGCGGCGACGGGCTGGTCGAGTAATCTGCTAAACGCGGACACTTGTTTCTTATTGGCCGGTTTACTGCATTTCGAGTGGGGCTCTCTAGTGCTTCACCGATATGGGAAGTCCATGGCTTTCCTTAGGGTTTAACAATCGTTGGAGTTAGACGGAGGGGTGCATTTTCGGTGCAATTTTGCGCGTGCATGCACACCTATAGAAATCCAAAGTGCTTCGAGCGTGGCGGAGTGGCGCAGTCGGACAGACGTCAGCTTCATAACGCGCGAGACCCAGGTGAGACAACGGGAGACAACGGGAAGAATTTTACGGGAAGAAACGAGAAGCATGAGACAACGGGACGCATTTTAATTTCTCTTCACTTCATCCACTTCATCATCATCGTTGTCAGAGAGAGTTGGCTTTCCCGCAGTTCGTTTGGGTGGACTACAGACGACATCACTGAGAGGGCTGAAAGCTTCGCTATAAAAGCGTATTCTGTAGCTGCGTGGAGCGGTGGTACTATACATTGACCCAGCCGATGTTGTCTCAGTGTGCATATTGCGTAGAGTAGTTTGTAATTATGCTTCTTAATATAACTGTTTGAAATGCTTCCAGCATTTCAGGCTTGCCAACCTCCTCCACTGGGATCACTTTTTAGGGATTTTTTATTAATAGAATATTTAACGGGTTACTTTCCCTTTAAGGGGCTCTCAAAAACTTCTGATAAACGCTTTCACTCTTTCCTTCGCGCCTGGAAGCACTGCTAAGCTGTAGTTGTCGCCAGCACGGAGCGGCCCTGCGCGATTTGCTCGTCGCAGCAGATACGCCTTCCATTTCTGATTTGCGTTTGTGGCTTTCTTTTTTGAGGATCTATCGAGGGCGTTTATTGCTGCAACCGAAGAAAAACCGTCCAATAGCTGCTACACAACTGTAATGACGTAATTCAAGTGGTTGAACAGCGCCACGATCGCGAAAGAGAGAAAAATCTTTTGAGCAATTTTCAAAGTTATCTGATGTGCATAGAGCAGAAAGTTTTGATTGAGGCGCTTAGCGACTTCCTAATATAAGTACTGGATGTGCTGGTTGACTGCGTTCTGCAAGCATTTAATATTTGGAAAAAAAAGTCATAGAAAGGGTTGCGGGGTCCCTTTAAAATTGTCCCCCGATTTCCAGTTTCAAAACGACGCATTTAAAAAGATTTACGCATAAGCGAATTGCATTTTTTTCCTTTATATCTTTAGGGAACAAGGTTACCCGGATACCGTCCGGACCACGGGCTTTGTGTCAAGTGCGGCGCACACATGTCTCTTCTTGGGGTGAGCTCACTAGTGAATTTGTTAACCATGCTATGTTGCGAAGACATTTTTTCGCTTTTTTACAGGTACTTGCCCGCTTTTAAAATTACATATTCGTAATTACGCCATGCTGACTTTTCCGCCAATCATTTTAAGTTGAGCTTTCGGTGGGTGCGCTGACTTGTAATAAACATTTCCATTCGCTTTGTCAAAACGCCGCGTAAAAATTGGCCGCTTATCTGCTAACTTCGCTGCAGCTGTCGTGGAACGACCATAGCCTTCTGCCGCCCCTGCCACGTGAATGCCTCTCTTCCCTTTCCCGCCAAACTCTCACCCTCTTGCCTTCCCGTTTCGCTCCTTTCACGATGAACACAGTGGAGGGTTGCTCGAGGCAATTCAATTTTGCCACGTTGCACTGCTCGCGCCGTCTAGTGGGGAGCGCTTTCGGTATTTTTAGGTCAAAATATTGTTTTCAAATGCCTTTTTTTTATTTACTATCACAAAAATCAAACAGCCATGCATTTTTAATTAAAAGAACACTGCAAATATCACGTATCTATTGGTGATGTTCATCAAATATGCCCGATATTTCGCTTTTGCTCAAGAGTGTGAACTAGTATGAAGTACGTTTTCAGATCAGTGTTGCGGAATGGGCATCGCCATTCCATTCCAATTCCATTCCGAGGAATTAGAATTTGTCGTGATTCCATTCCTTTCAATTCCTCGGAATGACAGACGCTAGCCCATTCCCACTCCTGGAATGGATGGGAAGCTCAATTCCATTCCTTTAATTCCGCGTCGTAAAAATTGCCTCATGTGCTTTATGGAGTTGCCCAGAAACGCAACGTGTATCTTACGTTATCGTACGGGTTTAAAACTGCAAAAGTAAGCAAAATGTGCCACTTGTCACCCAAGTTGGCAGGTGTTACAGGTTGTTTACATATATCGTGCAGAACAACCACTCAATGCAAAAAATTACCGTCCCGTCCTATCGAAAGTAGAAAGAAGCGCGAAAGCTAAAAGTGCGTCCAGCTTTCGCTGAAACTGCTTCTAACCTATGGTCAAACCTTCGAGGACCCAAACTGCAAGCGAAGAACGAACCGGCACAAGCGAAGCGGCACAAAACACCTTTAACAGTTTTAATGCGTAGCGTTCTTTGCCGAGTACTCCTACACCAGAGCCGTGTAACGCCTTGCATTTCCACAAAAGTGCAGATATCGCGAAAGTTCCACCTGTAATCGCTGTAATGACGTAAATGGAGATAACTGGTCGCACAAAATTTCGAGAAACTAAAAAAAATAAGGGAACTATTAAAAAAATTACGGAAAATGGCGAAAAGTGTAACGCCCTGCATTTCCACAAAAAATGCAGATTTCGTAAAAGTTCCAAATGTATTCGTTGTTATAACCTAAATGGAGATGATTGCCAGGACGAAATTTTGAAAAACTAAAAAATGAGAAATATATTGAAAAAATACCGACAATGTCAAATCGACAATGTCAAATCGTGTACCGCATTCTGTTTCCACAATAATGCATCATTCGCGAAAGTTCCACCTGCAATCGTTGTAATAGCGTAAATGGACATAATTGTTCGAACGAAATTTTGAAAAAATAAAAAAAATGAAGACAAATATAAAATAATTAGGGAAAATGATGAACCATGTAACGCCCTGCATTTCCAAAATAATGCAGATTTCGGAAAAGTCCCAAATGTAATCGTTGTAATAACGTATATGGAGATAATTGGTGGGACAGCATTTAAAAAAAAATGTGGCTGGAAAAAAACCAACACTCACGACAGGCGGCGTAAGAATGCTACGCATTAGTAGATAAGTATTTGAATTATCCACTCGTTGTTTCATGTTTCATGAGCGAACGCTTTATATTGTTAGCTCCAAGACTTCGCAGCATCATCTTGCGGTGAGAAACACTGCGGCTTCGGATGCGCGCCGTTCGTATCCCCTCTGCTTCTCCACGCTATTCCCCACTTGCTGGCCTGGCTACACGGCGCTTGCCAGTGTGAGAGACGCCGGTCTACCATCGGCGCCACAGACAGTTGTACAGAGAAGCTATGCCTCAATATTGCATATTTCATTACTTCTTCCCTCCCTCCGTACCCGGAGCCTGCCGAAGCTTGAAGAGCCGACCTAACAGCACCACCGCACAGACGTGCTTGCGCAGGTCGAAGTTCACTTTCACACACGCTGCGGCAGGTTGCGCGGATTCAGTTACTCGAGATAGCGGGTATGCATTCTCGTTTTCGTCGCCTTTGAGATACACCGATGCAGTCATCGCCACAGACTAAGTAGCCGGAAGGCGCCAGCAATGGTGACGCCGTCGTCTAAAAAATCCCCATTCCTTCCCATTCCATTCCGGGCAAAATGCCCTTAATTCCATTCCCATTCCATTCCTCCAAGCGTTGTCGTCATTCCATTCCCATTCCATTCCGGCATCTCCAAAAGGTGGAATGAATCCGGAATCATTCCAATTCCGGAATGGCAACTCCGCAACACTGTTTCAGATTCAGTAGACTAGAAACGCTTTGCCTATATATAAACTTCTCGTTTGAGAACTGCTTTGACTTTCGGCCGGGCGGATGAATTGAGGGACAGACAGGCAGACAGACAGACACCTCGCTCTGGTACCTAGACAGAAACTGTCACCATCTGTGTTTCGGCACTTATCTATTCCGCAGATAGTGGTACGGCTTCTACTGCTGTAAAGAAGTGAACGTAGTCGCTTTCGTCGGCGTCGTTCGGAAGCGGTAATCGCGATAACGCGTCCGCGTTTGCTACTTGGGCTCCTTTTCTGTACACCCATTTGTAGCGATATGCAGCTAGTACTAGCATCCAGCGCTGCATGCGTGCTGCTGCCATTTGCTAAATTGGCTTTATCTGCCCCAGCAGTCCCTCCAGGGGAAGGTGATCGGAATAAATGGTGAACTCACGGCCATAAAGATACTTGTGAAACGGTTTCATTCCGAAAACCACAGCCAAAGCTTGCTTTTCTATGTGTGCGTAGCCACTTTCGGCCTTGCTCAGAGTGCGTGACGCGTAAGCTATCGGCCTTTCCTGCCCGTTCACGACATGAAACAACACTGCGCCAACCCCGAACGGAGAGGCGTCGCAGCCTAATCCAAGAGGATTCTTTGGGTGATAGAATGTTAGTACGCTGTCTTGCGTAACGAGGCTCTTGCTCTACGCGGAGGCTTTTTTTCTTCTTTTGCGGACCAGACCCACTTCTTTTCCTTCTGAAGCAGTTCATACAAAGGCTTTAGCCTCGAAGACATGTTTGGCATGAGCTTGGAATAAAAAGTTATCATTCCCAGGTAAGCTTTAAGCTCACTGATGTTCTTAGGTGTGGGTGCTTTCCTTATGGCTTCAAGCTTTTCGACGCACGGGTGCACATCATTTTCGTCAATGATATGACCAAGATACTTGACAGAATTCAAGAAAAACTTGCATTTTTCCTTTCTCACTTTGACGCCGTGTTCCATGAAAACCTGCAGGACTGCTTCCACCCGGGCCAGGTTTCGGTATGCGATGCTCCCGTGATGAGGACGTCGTCGAGGTAGCATACCACTCCCGGTAGTCCCTTCAGCAGCTCGTCCATGATTTCCTGGAAAACTGCAGGTGCACTTGAGATTCCTTACGGCATCCGAACATACTGGAACAACCCCATGCGAGAGTTTATAGTCCGCAAAGGTTGCGAGTCAGGGTGAACCACGATTTGCTGATATGCCGCCGAAAGGTCCAGAACGGTGAAAACCTTGCCCCCAGACAGTGTCGTGAACCAATATTCCACCGCGGGCAGTGGGTAATGATCTGTCTTCACGCACGGATTCACCGTCAATTTATAGTCTCCACACAATCGCACTGTTCCGTCTGGCTTGTGAAGAGCTACCAGCGGCGTGGCCCACTCGCTGCGGGTTACGGGCACCAGTACGCCATCCCTTTGCAAGTTTCCTAGCTCATGCTCGACAGGTTCACGAATGGCATGCGGCACAGACCGCGCCTTGCAAAAGACTGGCATGCTTCCTTCCTTAAGAACCGGCTTTGCTAAGTAACCCTTTATCAACCCTTGACCAGGTGAAAAAACGCTGGCATACCTTCCCAGGATGCTGTCGGCAGACGGTTGTGCGTGCACCTCGTGAATGCTGTTTAGGTCCATTCCTAGGTTCGCAATCCAGTCGCGGCCTAGGAGTGCTGGCTTGTCTCCTGGTACCACGATGATTGGCAGAACTTTCCGCTGTCCCTTGTAGTCGACCAACACTTCCACTTGGCCTTTGACTTTTAACGTTGCTCCGCCGTAAGTCTTAAGCAGAGTCCTTCAATGCTTCTCTGGTCATGAAACTCCCGGCCAAGTTTCGTACGGGTATAAAGGCTACCGCGAGGGGCGCAACCGCAGATCGGAGGGCATCGGGCGGCCGCCGCTGCTCTGTAGCCAGACCGGCAGGCAGGAACACAGTAGCACCATGCCCGTTCGCACCAAATTTTTTCGCCACTCACAAAATGACAAGTCAATTTGAGCGGCCCACGACACGTAAAGCGAGAGCGCACTGCTGATAAGGCGGCGAGCGTCTGTTTTATCTTACTCCGTGGCCCGTTCCCTGCCAAACGCGCTCTCACCACGCCCCCGGCTGCCCTCCGATCAACACCAGCGCCGCGGCGCGGTAGCGTACGAAGCTCTCCCATAGCGTTACGGCGAAGTTTCATGACCAGAGAGGCATCGAAGGACTCTGTTTTGAGGTTCATATCACACTTCGCAAGCTGCGGCGGCTGCTTTAGCTGCCGGTAAACGCATTCCGGAACGAGTGATACGGCTGCCCCCGTATCTACTTGCATCTTCACAAGCTTGCCTGCTATCTGCACTTCAACTTCATACGGTTGGTTTTCCGTGCCCACCAGATACACACCGTGCAGCAGCAGTTCTGTGCCTCGGCTCGCTCCGTCGTTCACGTAATGGGCGGTGCCAGTCGTCGGCTGCTTGCATCTGCACATGCGCGCCAAATGTCCCATGCGCTTGCAAATATGGCATTTGAATTTCCAATAACGGCAGCAACGGGCGTCATGCTCTTCACCGCATGAATAGCAGCTTTGCTTTGAACTGTTTCTCGGCTCGCTGGCAAACTCCGGTTTCTTTCCCGTCTTCTTTAGAGCGTGGACGTCGGCATCCGTACTCGCAGTTGGTCGGAATCCCCTCGACTCCCGCTCCGCCAGTTCAACGCTCTAAGCAAAAACGCAGGCCGATTCGAACGTCAACTCCTTCCTCTTCAGTAAACCCGTCTGAATGGTGGAATTCCGTAACCCAGCGACGAACCGGTCCCGTAAAGCGTCGTCGAGAAACGTACGGTAGTTTCACTTGGCTGCCATGTGTTTCAGCGTGACTGCAAATGCCGCGACGGACTCCCCTTCTCCTTGGTACCTCCTGTTGAATTTGAAGCGCTCCGCAATGACTTGACTTGAAGGCTCGTAGTGGTCACTCAGCACTTTCACCAAGTCCTCGAACGTCTTCTCTTCAGGCTTTGCCGGTAGAAGAAGGTCCTTGAGCGTCTTGTACGCTTTCTTTCCTATGGCCGAGATGAAGGCTGACTTCTTAAGTTCTTCGTCTTGTACGCCGGCTACTCTGCAATAGTGCCCAAACCGTTCTACGTACGAAGCGAAATCTTCGTCTCCTTCTTCTATGAAGGCGTCAAATTCCCATATCTTCGCCATACCTTGCCTTTCGCCTTCCAGCTGTCGTTGCTCACGGGATCCGCCACCGCCGTTCGGTTGAGCTTATCCCATCCTCGTCGCCATCTGTTGTAGCCGGCGAGCAAGGCGACGCTGGACTCAGTTCGTGGCGAAGGTTTAATGCCATAAGCAAGCGGCTCGCATGCCAATATAAGTACAGAGCCCATGACGTAGCCTGCGACGTCAGTTCGGCGCGTCATACGTTCTGATTCTGATTCTGGGGTTTAACGCGCCGACGCAACGCAGGCGATGAGGCGCGCCGTAGTGGAGGGCTCCGGATTAATTTTGACCACCTGGGGATCTTTATCGTGCGCCGAAATCTCGTACACACGGGCGTTTTAGCTTTTCGCCTCCATCAGAAAAGCGGCCGCCGCGGCCGGGAATCGAACCCGCGACCTCGTGCTCAGCAGCGCAACGCCTTAGCCACTGAGCCACCGCGGCGGGTGCGCGTCATACGTTGGCTACTACACAATGATGTGATCAATGTAGCATTACCGGTACCCGTTTATCGCTCTTTGTACTGTGCAGGGTCGGGGAAAGACATGTTAAGGAGAGTTAAACAAATGCATGTGAAGTCATCAGTCAAAAGCTTCTTTCAATTACATACCGGAGCCCTACCCGACAGTCCATGGCTGCGGGAGAAAGGAATATTTGTAGAGGGGTCAGTTAATTGTCGTAATTGTGGCAAACTGGAGACCATAGAATATATTTTTTGGACTGTTCTGACGCAGTGTTCCACTGGGACATTCGCCAGCGGACACTTAAGTTAGAACTGCCGGTATCTCAGTACGGAATACGTTTCCTTCCAACACGTAATGATGGAGGCACGCCACTTGACATGTTTATGGCGTTGAGCCTGACGTCTCTGGAAAACTTGTATGGCCGTGCGACATGCAGACTCGAATGCAGGACTGGCGAAGGAATACTTTATTGAAAGCATTCCTTATATCAGAGATGTAACGAAAATGCAAGACGAGCAACCTGACTGGGCTAACATCTTGGATATTAACCTTGGATATTAACCTGTAGTGAATTGTTTTTTTTTTGTTGTTGTTGTTTCTATGTTTGATATTTTGTTTGCCATAATGTGCGGCTACATTTTTGTGCTCTTTATTTGCGTGTATTGTATGTGCTGTATCGCCCCTCCTGCTTGGGCCCAAACTGGACCTGCAGTATGTACTAAATAAAATAAATATATAAATGAAACGCTGTTAATACGCACCACCCGTAGTAGCGCGAGGGGTTTTTATCGTTATGTTGCGTTAAGGCATGTGTCATTCTTTTGTGTTTTTTTGTTCACTGTACCAAGCCTGTAACAAAGAAAAAAAGACAGGCAGACGGACCAAAATTTTCGCGTTTAAGTAGCCCAAGAAGGACTGCCGTTTTTACATGCAACGCATCTCATGCTCGCTCTTCTGTCCTTCCTGCGTCTGTCCGGCGTTGTCCGCACAGCTGCGCCTCTGCTCCTCTTCTCTCTCCCATACCAAACGCTCTCTCCCAAACAGCTGCGGGTAGACGCAGCGCGCTCTCACTCCGTTGCTAGGCGCCGGTTGGCGTCGCTGCGCTTGGCGTCGCTGCGCTTGGCGCTGCGCGCACTGCTCATGTGCAGTACTCTCTCTCTCCGCGCTCTCATCTCCTTCGGGCGCTGTGAATATAAAGCGGCACGCCGCGCTCCGACGGTCTCAGTCGACGGTCGTCCGCGTTACGCTTGCACTCTCTCGCAGTACTCCACGATTGCTTGATGCAATCGTCGAGCCCCTAACTGTGCACTTTACGGACCACAAGGCACTCATTCTCGTTTGCAATAAAGACCGTACCTGAGCATACGTGTACTGCATGTGCATTGCATGGTGAAAATGGAAAATTACGCCCACCTCCCCTTCGCGTGAGAATCCCTGCTATAAGCGTAATCAATACGATGAAAAACGCCAATGGAACCCCCCATGAGATGCGTTGCATCACACCAGGGTTCTCGCGAGGGGAGGTGGGCGTAATTTTTTAAAACACAAATTGCGCGCATCTAATGTTGCTTCCTTAGCCTTATTTTTCGCGCTCAACTTCTTGATGTGCATAAGCACTCATGTTTTAAAACGCTTCTGTGCGTTGTTTTCTAACAGAGTGTTTTTCTTTCTTTTCTCAGTGGTGTCGTGATGCCTCCGGTAGGCGGCTATTTGGTGGAACGTTACAACTACAGGGTTGCAACACTGGTTGTAGCATTACTTCTTGCATTGTGGGTGAGTTTTCTGGCTATTTCACCACGTTTCTATCGCGAAGAAGTTTATCACAAACCTTCATCTCAAAGACATTAAATAACTGCTGCGTTAGTTACCACTGATAATTTGGGCCACATTACAATGACCCCAATTTTATTTTAAATGATTGATTGTGGGGTTTAACGCGCCGACGCAACGCAGGCGATAAGGCATGCCGGAGTGGAGGGCTCCGGATTAATTTTGACCACCTGGAGATCTTTAGAGTGCGCCGAAATCTCGTACACATGGGCGTTTTTGCTTTTCGCCTCCATCAAAAAAGCGGCCGCCGCGGCCGGGAATCCAACCCGCGACCTCGCGCTCAGCAGCACAACGCCTTAGCCACTGAGCCACCGCGGCGGGTACCAAATTTATTTTATGGATTGAGCTCCTCTCATTTTATAAACATTGCTCTCAATCTCACTAAAGATAGTCAGTAAATAGCGTTTCTAAAGATCCTATAAGAGATGCATGGGTTACATCTTAGCCTTTAATTTGTGCAGCAAGGTGGACACTGTATGCCTAAAATAAAGTAACGTGTTTACTGTGTCAACAATTCAAATTCAAATTAATTTTTTTCACAACATAATACAATGTCGACGGTCTCCCTGGCAAGAAAGCTATTGCTACAGCTTGACGAGGCCAGGGAGCCAAATTGGCAGCTCAATGACGACTGTGGAAAGTACAGTGCAGTTACAACGAGGGATACAGCATGCAGTACCTTGGAGAAGGCCGATAAAGATCACAAAGAATAAATACAATACTTGTATCATGAGCTTGAACGCATTGGTTCGGCGTCATATAATCATGTACAGGTAAAAGAACAGACCAGACAATTCACGCATATTTACACAAACAATATAGCAAATAGAATTCAAAAGCAATCATTTCCGACAAACGCATTACGTAAGGAAGCACGTGTTAGTGTTCCATAATTGCCGCTAATTCCCTGTAATTTATTAAACATTCTTGGAATGCTGTATGCCAATGACTGCCAAAGATAATTGGTTCGTGGGCATGGAGCGAGCCATTGTCCCGGGCCACGAGTTGTATAAGTGCTAGTTCGTAGATCTAGACCACATAATTGTGTTGTATTAATAATTGCTTAAATTTATCATTTGAAAAGTGTAACTGATATGGCAGACGGTAGGAATAAAGCTGCTTAATATTGTTTATTCTATGCTGCTCAAACAATTGCTCAGTCGGATGAAGATACGGGACGTTATTTATACATCTGATAGGTTTCTTTTCTAACAGCAGTAACGTGTTAATATTTTTCTTGGTTGTCGTGGCCCAAACTAACGTACAGTAATTTAAGTGTGACCGTTAAGCTGAATATAATATTTGAAGTTTAATGTTCAGCGGGAAGAAGTCGCGGCATCGCTACAGTGTGCCCACTGCGCATGACAGTTTTTTTTTTTTTTGCCAGTAATTCAACATGGACGTCCCATGTCATGCCGTGCGAGAGCACCACTTCCAATAGTTTGTGCTGCTTAACAGTGTCGATTTGCGAGGCACCCAAGATCAAGTCTTCGCCTACATTTACATTTTTATTTTTAGGCGCGAATAAAATGCATTTGGTTTTCTTTGTTTTAATTTTTAAACAGTTTTCATTCGACCAAGCGTGTAATTGTGTTACGGTAGAATTTGCGGCGGAAAACGGGCAGGTTGCGTCAGCATTGCTAATTAATTACTAGTATCATCTGCGTACAACACAAATTTGGCTTGTTTATCAATAGAAATTACATTGTTAACATAAACATTGAATAAAACTGGTCTCAGAACACTTCCTTGCGGTACACCGCACAATATCTCCTTAAATAAAGACTGATAGCCACTGTGCACAACGCATTGCTCTCGATTAGCCATATAGGATTGCATAAGCGCGTGCGAGACACCACGGATTCCATACTTGTAAAGCTTTTGCAGAAGAATTTCATGATGCAGAGAATCAAATGCCTTGCTGTAGTCGATGAATATTGCAAGTGTAAGTGTGGAGGCTTCTATGTTTTTTTATGTTTTTAATATGATTTCTTTCTGTAAGAGCAGCGCAGACTCGGTGGAGGAGCCTTTCCGGAAACCATATTGGCGTTCGGACAAAATGTTGTGCTTACAAAAAAAGCTTCAAGCCGCACCAAAATAATTTTTTCGAAACCCTTTGATAGCACTGGTAGGACAGATATGGGTCTATAGTTAGAGGCATTGTTTTTGTCACCACTCTGAAATATAACAGACACTTTAGCGCGTTTCATTTTCTGCGGAAAGCAATCAGACTCGATTGAAAGGTTAAATATAAATACCAGATACGGGAAAACAAAGTCGAGGACGTGTTTTACATGTTTAATCTGCATGCTTTCACTGTCGAGGGATTTGCTGTTTTTAAGTGACAAAAGCTTGATTAACTTCCGAGCTGTCTGTTGGTTTCAAGAAAGCACTTGCGGGAACATGGTGGTCGAGAGTACATGACATGTGGTTGGGGGACGTAATTGATGAAGTGGTCGTCGAAGTGTTCAAAAGTGCTGTCAGTGTAAGGGTCTCGCCACGAACAGTTAGTTCTGACGTTTTCGTCGTCCCTGTGCGTTTTCCCAGTGCATCATTTATAATTTTCTATTTCTGGTCATGACGGATTGCGTCAAAAAACAGCCTACTGGGCTTAGGCCTTTCGTAGTTAGGTGGTCAAACGAATGCGCAGTGTTTTAAATGCTTTATGCGTCGCCAAGGTGCGTGTTTTTAAAAATTAGCGATGAAGCTTGTTCTTTTCTCGTATCATTTTCAGCTGATCAGGCCCAGTCCATGGTTTCCTGATACGCTTTCTGGTTGTGAAGGATTTTATCGGAAAACAAGCGCTGTAGTTTCTAGCGAAGATTGCTAAAAATTCATTGTAAGCGCCTTCTGCGGTACCGTGCTGAAGAACGGGTGTCCAGCCACTTTCGCGAATTTTGTTACTGAACTGCTCCAACCTGCACTCAGTTATGCTCTGTTAAGTTCCTTCGGGGGAAGGGGGATTACAACGACTATCGCAAGAGGAATACACTATAAATATCGGACAGTGCTCGTTCAAGTCACAATTGATAGTGACAGCTGCTGTCACAGTCGCGTCGGTGTTGGTCACAAGAACGTCAAGGATTGTTGAACTTGTTAACGTCACGCGGGTTAACGTTTTAATGACATTTTTAACGCCACAGGCAGTCAAAACGTTTATTAGTTTTTTCGAATGAGTGGTCTCAGCAAGAAAGTTAATGTTGAAATCCCCACCAAGAATCAATCGAAGCCTTTTAAATGACGCGTATTCAAGCAGCGCATCCACAAATTCTATAAAAGTATTTGTATCGCCGCTGGATGGTCGATGTAGAACAGATATAAGTGTGTTCGTGACTTCAACACTCAGTACCTCGTAGTCTTTGGATACCATAGTAAATTGCGGTAGCTGGTCTGGTCGTAGCAACTGGAAATGAATGTGAAGATGGCAACACCACCCCCACGCTTGTCGGATCGGTTCGCTAAAAATTGCTTGTCGCCCCGGTAAAGAAGGTGGATTATTGAATGAGCTAAACCACGTTTCCGTAGCATGATATTGTTGAAGCGAAACGCGAAGTGGCTAAGAAAGAAAGCGAAGGGGTCATATTTGTTTGTAAGAGAGTGGGCAATACTGATTCAGTTTATTGCTTACTGATTCCTCACTGAATAAGTTTTTGATAACTTGCTTTAGGGCGAGTATGTAAAATATAGCCAAAATAAAAAATGAACATGGTCAAGTTGATAGAAATCCCTAAGCGGTCTCGTGGGCATAAAGTATGCCTTCTTCAAATTCAAATTTATTATATTCTCAACATAACAACCTTGGCGTATCACATTACACTACATTCAAAGTATACTATATTTAAAAAAAAAAAAAAACATTGGGGCACGTGCTCTTTTCCGCACGGGGCAGCCAAATGGGCGATACGGGCCGCTACGCCAACGTTTTCGGGGTGGCTTCGGAGAATGCCTATCTCCGACCACGAGCCTGATTATAGGAGAATTTATTCTACAAACTTGTGTCCTCTAAAACGATTAACTAAAAGGTTAATCAACGAGCAATTGTTTGTTGCATGCGGGGTGACATGATTTCTTCAAAATATTATTGCTCGCTTGATCAAAATTTCACCGGCAACGATGGCGCATACCCACGAATTCTGCTTAAAGGGCGGTGCTTGTACTACAAGGATTTAAAAATGGGGTGTCTAGTGCCCACCGCGGTGTCGCCGTAAATACGAATTTTTTGTTCTTCCTTCCAAATCAGGTAAATATAACTGACCCCTTAAATCTACGTGGTTACATCGATGTTTTGCAGCCGTCTTGCTTATATTCGGACTGAACTCGCCCCGAAACGGAATAAGTAATCCAAGCGCACTACGCGACCGTGCTTGATAACGTGTGGCAGCATTTCGTTGCCGCCTCGGTTACAGTGGTTGAAGTTCGCCCGTGTTGGCTCTCCTTATGATCGCGCTGAGAGACCGCGTTCTTTCGAGTAGAGGTCAGAACGAAAGGAAACAAGAAGGGAAAGAGGGGTGCAGCCGAGGAAGAGAGTGAAGTAAAAACCGGGCGTATGGCTCGCGGGAGCACCATTGCAACGCTTTCGAGGCCACTCATTCGTGGGAATAAATAAATAAATAAATAAATAAATAAATAAATAAATAAATAAATAAATTTGAGTTTGAACGCTCCTAAGCTGTCCTGGGATGTGAGGCGCGTTATAGTGAAGGCTGCGGAATAATTTAGGACACCTGGGGATAATTAAATCTCGACGCACAGGCGTTTCCGTTTTTCGCCTTTAGCAGAAAAACGGACGCCAGTGTGCGGATCAGACTCACGCTTGGTTCGTGGATAAAACTTTGCCAAAATACTGCCCCAGTACTTTTTGTAGCGCGGTTCACACGAGCCCAGATTGCTTAGCGCATAGGTAGCCTTAGCAACGTACGTTTAAGGCAAAACTTGAGTACATCACAAAGACTATGAGTGTTATTTTAATTAGAAATACGCATTTCATTCATTTTTTGGAAAAATCGGCTGTGAAAATCGGTTTCGAAACAGGACGACCCGCGCCATCTGTTTCTGAGCGCGCGAATTGTTCGCGTGTTGGTAGGATTTGAGAGCGCCAGGTGTCTCGCCACTACGGACGACGAAGCCTTGGAACGTAGGCTAGCGCGCAGTTGGTGGAATTATGCCATAAAAAGCGCCTCAGAAACTTCGAAATAATGTTACATGCTATATAATAATTATCCAATGAGATGTTTCGGCTCCGTATTTTAAGCATTAAGTTCTCCTCCGCGGATACGAAGGCGCACGTCGCTTTCTGTCGCTGCTTGCACTGGTAGAATGACTAGAGCCGTGTGTTGGCGCGGGATGAGAAGTGTGTGCACGCAGAAATAAAATATTTTACCAAGAAAATCCACTCCCATTGCGCGGATTCGCTTTATCGTGTTTTCACGTGCCTGTCGTCAAGGGCATCGGCAAGGGGGTGCAAGAGGGGCACTTCCCCCCCTCCTCCCAAATCCACGTCAAAACAATTGCCCCCTTCCCCCCCACCCTTTCCCCCGCAATGCAACGCGTTTGCCCCCTGAAGACAAAATCCTGCCGACGCCCATGCCTGTCGTGAAGGGCTCTGGCAGTACTAAGTTAAGAAGCACGGCACAAATCGTTTCCTTTTAGTCCCAGTTTGGTAAGAAGTGTCTGAGGGAAGTACATATTTCTTTTTGATGTACAGAAAGGGAAACCATAAAGTTTCATGGGCTGATGTCACGTCGAGCGATATAGAGTGGACCACTTTTTATTTAACAAGCTGGCGCGATCCCTCTGTTTGTGTGCAGGTTCCTGTCATGACCGCTGTGTGGATCTCGAGAACCTTCTGTTCGTACAGGACGAGGAAGTTAAAAGTAGTCAGTGCTGGAGAGGAGAGTTTCCTCCTTGCGGACAGTTTCGTCAACAAATAAAATGTCGGCTCCAGAATTCCGGTTATCTGTCTCTTTTACAACTTGGAGAAAGTTGTACGGGTTCTGCAGGGACGGATCATCCACGGTTAAAAAGTTCGAATAAAGCGGGCCCACGGGCTTCGCCCCCCCCCTCCCCCCCCCCCCCTCCCCCCCCCCCCCCCCCCCCCCAACGGCTGGAAAAAAGGGCAGACTTCGTGGTTTGGTTCGAAAAAGTTTAAGCCTCATGCTATTTCCTCTGATTGAAGCAGAGATTTTCTATTTCGATAATTAGGGCTTCCAACAGGCGGTTTCTTGCATAATGTGCATAATCCCGAAGTGAGCTCACAGTTCATCCGTCTCAACTAAAAAAAAATCTGCGGTTGATTCCTCTGTCATAGGAATCAGTAAAACACGAAAGTGCAATGTGCAGCGAAATCTGCAGGTGAGCATTATTTGCGGGTCGGCGGCTGTCTTGTGGGTGTGATTGACGAGCGACATCCTACTGGGGGGCCGCTTCGGCAAAGGTGCACTGGCGTCATTTCCGTGACGGATATGACGTCAGTGAAATCTTGGGGTATCGCGGTATAAAACTCTTTCGTGTTAAAATATAAAACCCCGAAACGAACAACCCCAAGTATAAAGTACTGTTTAGTACTAAAGGTTGTTTCTCCGCAAGAACACGCTGTGTGCAGGGGTGCACCCTTTACAGGCCACTTCATTGTTGTACTGGTGTCACTTCCGTGACGGATATGACGTCAGCGAAATCTTCGTGTATCCGGGAATAAAACACTTTCGTGTTAAAGCTTTGCACTCGCCCAAAAGCACACATCGCGTAGAGCGACGGAGCCGATCCAGCTGATGGGCAGCCAGACTGAGATTTGTTGAGGGCCAATGTTTAAAATCTCATCAACAAACTGTCCCAGCAAAAGGCCGTAAAACGCTTGAAGAAACCTTCCTTCCTTCCATAAAAAGAATAAAAATAGAAAACATGGTAATGCGCACGCAAGCCGTATTTCAGAGTTAAATTTCTGCTAAACGCACAACTTCTTTTTCTACATTGTGTTCAAGTAGAAAATGTTTGTAAAAATGTAAATTTTTTATGCAATTAAATAGCGGAAATGGTGTTTTTAACATGAATGTGTATTCTGCTCTTATAAGAGTGTATATTGCCTGCAAAAAATGAAAATTTATTGCCTGTTTAAAAGGAAAATACCTGCGGATAAATAAAAATATGCATGACTGTTTATTAGACAGCGTTATTAAAATCATTTTTGTGAAAGTTCGGTATGGTTCTCCTCTTGTATAAGCGCCACACTTTTTCTAAAGGATCTATTTCCCCGGGTGGTGAAAAAATTTGAATAATAAACCATTTAAAATAATTGTTGTGCTCAGTCGGTATATGCTGTCACGTGGCCAAAGACGACGCAGTTGTCTTCAAGGAAAACAAGTTCACTGGAGCGAACTTGTGCTCCCCTAACAACTCAAAGAATACAAGCGGCGAAGCAGCAGTCGCCAAAGTGACGTGCGAAGGCGAGCGTCGACGATTCGAATGCCGCGGCGTCTGCTGTGCATGCTTTTATCTTTCGGCGCGAGTGTTTCTGGAACCGTCGATTTACATCCAGAACATTGTAGATCAGAGAATATTATTCTGCGCTAGTGACGTTAGGACGAAACAGTCTGCTTATCTGAATGAGATAGCCCGTGCGGCATAAAAATAAAGAATGGAAGGCGTGCTTCGCTTGGTACACAGATAACCGAGCCTGGCGTGGCCGGTCAGTAAAAACCAACAATAAATAAACAAACCCATTAATGGTTCGCGGCAATACAATGCACATATCACTACTTGTATGGAATTGTTGCCTGAGAAGAGCTTACATTTCTGCTGCTAGATAATTGGTAGCGTATTTACTGTAAGGATGCGCGAACAATTTCTGAAAAAGGCCCGCCTTTCTACTTCGGCAACGCTTGCATCCAGGCAACCAACGCGTACGCTGCGGAATCAGTGAAGCAGATGGAAGCTATTTTGCACAAATGCATTTCTTGATTTTTATACGGAAGCTGTTGTCTATTGGTGCGAGGGTAAACATCGCTAAAGGTTAAGACAAATGACTGCACTTTTAAGTTTCGTATGTGTTTCTTCTTCGTACTGACTTCTCACGCAGTTCACCCTTCCTTCAGTATGAACCAACTAGCCCGACAAATCCTAATGCTGTCTGTCTCTTCGTCTCCGATTACGATCTTTCCGCGTTCTCTGTGAGAAAGTAGGCACTCAGGCGATGTGCATGAACACTCCGGAGATTTTTGTATAGTCCTCATTTTGCTACAGGGCATAGATGAGGAAGTATGAGGTGATGATGACGAAAGTTGATTAAATGAACATAAAAATGTTCGCTTCGCGGATGAAGTCTAGGAGGGAACGATGATGGGGCCCATGTATCCATGCTGTGTATGCGGTCGCGTGGAGTATGTAGGGAATTCTAAAAATTACTGTCAAGTCTCAAGAAGAACGAGACGGTAAGGGGGAGGGGGGGGGGAGCAGGGAGGGCTTTCTTACCTCCCCCCCCCCCCCCCCCGCTTTTTAAAACCGGGTCCCAAGCACTGTTAATCTGGTCCTGGGGCTCTGTGTGGGTAATAAAAACGATTGTATCGGTAACTTCTCTCCCAGTTAAAGTCTGTCACAGTACCCACAATTTCCAGATGCACTGCTGCTTCAGTGCACTGCGCAATATTTACGACACAGGTAGACGACCTCACCGGAAGCGGATCAGAAGTTACAATGGGCAATGACGCTGCAATGAAAAGCACTGACTTTATGGACGCTGGCGCAAAAGTGTCATCTTTTGATATGATGCAAGTTTCATCCGCCGTGTCAATCCTGCCATCAAATATTTGTATGAGCCCATTGCCTCTAATGGACAGTTTTTCAGCTATATGTAGCCGCATTCTCGCGAGTACATTATGCGCACCCATTTTTAGGGAGCGAAGCCCCTTAGCCTAACGGGCTCGGACTGTTGGGGTCTCTTGTCATCATCGTCTCATGTAGTCACGGTAATTAAATACCGTGACACTCGTTTTTCAACTGCTCGCACTATAACATAACGCGCACTGAAAGAAAAGTGTGTAATGGATAAAACCGGTTCAAAATAAACTAACGTTATTTAAAGATTTGTGGAACGCTCCCTGTCTGCGTCAGCAATCGTGAAGCACAAGTAGAAGCTGTTTGTAGGCGGGTTATAATTTGTGTTACACTCAACCACGGGCCTGGACGCTAGGCCTGATCGGGTCGGGTGGTCGGTCGAAGCACGAAAAGGCATACTTACCTGGTGCCGGTGCCTTGTTGATCACTGAAGATGAGCCCCCATGGCGAGGCGCGGGCATTGCGCTGCGCTCGCGCTGACCCCTGCCACTACCCCAAAAGTGGGCAGATGGGGCATGAAAATTGCTTACATCCGGTGCAGCGCAAGAGAGCTCGGCGCCCCCGCCTCAGCAAGCGCGCGATTTCTCCTCCCACCGGCACTTCTCCGGCGCCCGATCAGCGCTCGCCGTGTGGCAAGAGAGAGGCTTACAATCTTTGAATTCACTTTTACACTGCATCGTTCGCCCCTCCCCATATTTCACGTCGGCGCAAATGGCCCGGGATTGTCTTTCCGCAACTTTGCACTTCTGCTACGGACATACACGCGTTTAGTTGCAAATGCAGGTAGAGTAATTTTCATCCTCCAACATTGCTGACTTTGCTTTAAACAAAGCTTAGCCGACTGGAAGCTGCATGACATGCGCACCGCGTGGCTATTGCGTCAAATTCAGACACTGTATGCAGCGCATTACACACAGTTACACTCAGAGAGAGAGAGAGAGAGAGAGAGAGAGAGAGAGAGAGAAAGAGAGATAGATTTTTATTAGATGAAAGCAGAGAGGTTTGCCTGCATGTTCCCGCCTACATGCTACTCCGCGGGGATGGGGAGAAGGGAGTAAAGGCCCTAAAAGAAGTAGGGCAGAAGAGAGGGGGGGGGGGAAAGGAGATGCTCAAGAAAAAAGTGAACATGAAGCTATGCGTGGTGACGTAGAAGTCCACACAGGACCCTCTATTCCAGCGTCGTCTCCCATGTGGGCTGTCTCGATCACAGTCTACTTTACTTTGTAGACCGTGGTTGGGAGATGCCTTCACGAAAGCCTACTCCTTCCTCATCGGGATGGCCAGTAGTGCCCACTGCGACGGCTGCGAGTTTGAAGAGACAATCGAACACGTGTTTTGTTCTTGCCCCCAGGATTCATCGGAAAGACACGTTTTGGCCGCCGAGCTCAGCGAATTGGACAACCAACCGTTCAAAGTAGAGACTATTCTAGGACACCGACCCCTGCAATCAACTTCGCAGAAGGCAGCAAAAGCCCTACGGCGTTTCACGCCTGAATGAAAGATTTAGCCCATGAAGGGACTAAAGTTTTGGCGCGACCCCGCTCCTATCCCCACTTTTTCGCCTGCCCTCTCTTTCATCCCCTGAACACCCCTTCCCCAGTGCCGAGTGGCAATCCGGGCTCTAAGCCAAGATAACCTCTCGGCCTTTCCTTTCGCTTTTCTCTCTCTCTCGATCTCACAGGTGATGCTAGATTGTCTCTGCGACACCGATTTCGTGTAAATGGTCAAATAATGCAACCACCACTTTTCTCTGAGATGATGGAGAGGGCGAGGGTCCAAGGAGACCTTTTAAAGATATAGATCCGTAGCTGAGGCCCTCAATCTTTTGTGCGAGGTGATTTCTTTCCTGGATGTATGCTGGACACTCTAGAAGGACGTGCTCTACTGCTTCCCTCGATCCACAATTATCACAATAGGGATTTGCAGTTAGACCGAGGCGACGGCGGTAGTTCTTCGGTGCTGGGTTGAGGCGAAACCGGTGGTAAAGAGTTTCAAGCTTGCGTGTATAATAAAACCTAACCTTGGCCGTGCCGACTGTGGATGCTGTTGGCGTGGCCTAGCGGCGCGCCCGAGCAAGTCCAAAGCGGCAGCAGGAGCAGCGTCCGGAATGCCACGAGAAGAGGCGAAGAAAGCTCCGCTTTAAAAGACAGACGGCTTGGCATCGTAAAGCACGAAGTATAGTGCGAAAACGTATGAGATGTTTCATCATCACTGCTCGTTCAGTTAAGTCGCTGGCTTTTTCTACCTTTTCATCATAATATTTTACCATTGTCCTCTGCCTCTTTTGCTTCCTCTCTGCGTTACATGATTAAGAACCCTGGCCAACTGCCGTTGTTGTCGTCAAAAGGGCAATTTGTTGTCAAAAGGGCAACAACGGTCATCCAACGCATGACAAGATATATATAGGAAATATCTCGTCTAATGGGGACGACAGCCCTCGAGGAAGAGATATTAAATGTGAGAGAGAACAGCTTTTATGTTTGTGAGATGGCTGCAGCGCCGAATGACTTGGAGTTAATCAACCGGACGTTTCATGAGGAAGTGGGGAAGGACCCACCACTTCGCGGGACTGCTTTCGTCTGTCAAGCCGGCAGGTGAATGAACGACCGGTCGAAGGAAGGAAGGAAGGAAGGAAGGAAGGAAGGAAGGAAGGAAGGAATTAATGAAGGAAGGAAGGAAGGAAGGAAGGAAGGAAGGAAGGAAGGAAGGAAGGAAGGAAGGAAGGAAGGATTGAAGGAAGGCAGGAAAGTTAACCTGCCTAGAGTCTAGTTTGCCATCCTGCTCGTGGGAAAGGGAAAATAGGCAAAAAAGAGAAAAGAAAGAATGAAGAAAAATTGGAGCAGACAGGCATGCCCAGCGCTGAAGCACTAAACGTTCAAGTTCAGTGATTGACACTGGAGTCTTTCAGTCTGGTGGTTAAGTTCGCCGCCCGTAGAAAGCGTATGAGTTCCTTAATCGCCTCCTGAGCGGATGACAGAGAAGGCCAGTGACAGTATTAACGACCGGAAAGAAAATGACGGTTTTCTGGGATTCCATTGGAAATCTTTGTACTGTAAACCACAGCTTGAAATGTGCTTAATAATAGGAAGGAGCGCAAACCAAATCAGGCGTGAGATTATAGAAGCGCATGAAATGGCCTTACTTGGTAGTACATACTCAAGCAAGGCGTTCATTAAGTTGCCTACAAACGAGAATGAATTCCTGTCTACCACGTGCTGTGCGGCATGTGTGGCATAAATGTAAGGCTTGAATAATAATATTTTTCCACTGTGCAAATGATTGAACTCCTTAGGGTGCCGCTGTGTATGTATAACATCTTACTTTGATTTTCCATTTCTTAAAGTTATTTTCTTTGAACTGGTGGTTAGAAACAAGGTACAGCTTTTCCCCAAAACATTCAGTTAAGTCAGTGCTCCTTTTGTCGTCTTTCACGTTTTCGTTCCCCTTCGCGCTGTGTATAACTATAATAACGTATCAACTCGACAATCGCCGATCAAAAATAGGAGTCTTATTCAAACCCACGAATAAAAAAAATGTCTGCAAAAGCGTCCAAAATTCGAATAAAAATGTCGAAAAATGGCAACAACCGTGTAACGCCCTGCATTGTCACACACATTCAGAATTGACAAAAGAAACACCTGTACTCGTTATTACAGCGTAAATGGAGACAAATATTCAAACAAATTTTGAAAACTAAAAAATAAGGCAATAGAAAAAATGAACTTTCACAAAAATGATCTGACAAAGTAAAAAATATGCATCTTATACATCTACCACAAAAACCCAAAAATAAACAACAAATCCCGCAAAAGAACACTTAAAATACAAATAAAAATTGGCAAAAAGTGCCGAAAAGCCGTGTAACGCACTGACTTTCCACAAAAATGCAGAATTGGCAAAAAAAAAAAACACCTGTCATCATTATAATACCCAAATGAAGATGGTCGAACGAAATATGCTCTGGAGGGGTCGGACAAAATGTTAAAAAGCAAAAAATACGACAAATGGGAAAATGAAATTTTCGCAATAATTATCTGATAAAACCAAAATTAAAAAATAAGACAAATGGGAAAATGAAATTTTCGCAATAATTACCTGATAAAACCAAAAATATACCCCTTTTACATCTCCCGGAAGCCCCCCCCCCTCCCCCCCCCTTCCCCCCCCCCCCCCCCCCCACCCGTCCCCCACCCGTCCCCAAGAATAAAGAGAAAAGCGCGCAAAAGACGTTGAAAATGCGAATAGAAATGTCATAAATATGAAAGCCGTGTAACACCCTGCATTTCCACAAAAAATGCAGATTTGGCAAAGAAAAACACCTATAATTGTTACAATAGAGTAAATGGAAATTGTCGAACAATATGTTGTCTGAGGTGGTCGAACAAAATGTTAAAACTCAAAAAATAAAAAAACTGGGAAAATTTTCACAAACATGATCGAACAAAACCAAAATATGCATCTTCTACATCTTCCGGGTGCCCAAAACCAAGGAATAAACAAAAAAGCACGCAAAATTCGTTCAAACTGAGAATAAAAAAAATGCCATAAATACGAAAACCGTGTAACGCCCTGCATTTCCACAAAAAAATCAGGTATGGCGAAAAAACACCTGTAATAAAGCTAATAGGTTCAGAAGAGTTTTAAACAACCGAAAAATAGAAAATAGACAACAGAATTAAAAAAAATGATCTTCTAAAATAAAAAATATGCACCTTGGGCATCTTCCCCCAGACCCAAGAATAAACAAGAAATGTCCGCAAAAAGACATTCAAAGTACGAATAAAAATGGCGCAAAATGGCGAAAAGGTCACGGGAGGTCCTGTGCACTCGCACTGACCGTTATAAAGCGTCTGTCTGTCAGCAAGAGCGGACTGCGAGCGGCGAGTGGTCTGAGTTTTTTTTTTTTTTTTGTAGGCTGCTCTAATCTCACGGCAGCCATGAGAATCCCCTCCGGGAAATTCTCAGGGCAGTTCCCAGAAGAGCCGGCTGGCGTAAAATTCGCTGAATAATATTACCTCCCGACGTAACCTAACTTAACCTAATGTCACCGAACCTGACGTAACCTACCCACATCCGGCCCAACTGCAACAAACCTAACCTAACCCAGGGCAACGACTCCGAACACAACCTATATTAAACTTAATACAACCCATTCTAGAAACTCTGTGCCGCGATCTCGTCATATAGTAATGACAAGAGTGAAAAAGACGCCTTAACAAAATCCCGATGAGCGAAAACTTCAAAAATTCCGAAGGGCAAAAAAAAAAAACTAAAAACTTCCGCTATGCCGGAATCGAACCTGAGCCTTCTGGTTTAAAAGCAAGCGCTATACCACAGCGCCACAGGAGCAACGGCAAGACGGGTTTTTAGAGAATATTTGTCCCTTAGAATCACCGGGTGGGCTGCTTACCCAATCAGAGACGAGTGCCGTGAGAAATTTCTGGTGGTGATTCCCACGGTTGCCGTGATAATAGACAGTACCTTTTTTTTTTGTATTTAGTCGCTCTGACACCTATGACAGAACAGTGTCCCTACATGCTTCGCCATGTATACCCTGTTCACCCGGTACTTCTCTCTCAATTGGCTGTGTGTTCGTCCCCAGCACGTACACACTAAATCCCGATAGGGCGTCTTCACCACAGACCTCCATAATGGCCAATCGAAATGGCTTAGTGTGCAGATTCAGCGAATGCCGAAGCCCAACATATGATCTGACTGGAAAATAGGTGTGCGCAGATGCATCACGCAAGGCGTTCGAGGCGTCTTGCATTGCGCAAGGTCCCAGAGCAGATGCCCTTTTTTCATAGGGCGGCGTACTCACTCCTGAGTACACTCATTTGTCCTCATTTGCACTCGAACTCACAAGTAAGTACGATGATGAGTGAGTACAGACCCAGACGAGAAAAGTCAGTACGAACCCAGAAAAAAATGTGAGTACGATGATGAGGGAGTACAGACATGAGTATATGTACTCGAGAATACAGTACTCGCGATTACAGCACTCGTGGGTGCATTACTCGCGAGCAAATGTACTCTTGAGTACAGTGTTCGTGAGTACAGTAATCGCGAATAGTGAACTCACGAGTACATGCATTTGCCCGTAGTACCCATGAGTACTGTACTCGCGAGTACATACCTCCGAGTTTAATCATGCACTCTAGTAGCGACATGCATGCATGAGTCTCACGCATTTCGCGACATCCTTCAAACTTCGGCTCTCTCCATTCCCTGTCCCGCGGTGTTGCCGCTCTCGGTAACTACTCGTCACGGTGCTGCCATAGAGGACGTGAAAGCCCAAGCAGGCAGTTAATAATAATAAATTCAGCGCTATGCCGCAACCACCGTGCTCATACCGAGGTGGGAGTTCGGAGACGTTCCGGGGTGGCACAGGTAGCATCGCTAACATTTGAATAACTCCACAACCCGTGGGCCCACAAATAAGTGCAACCACTTGCTGTGACCGCCTTAGCAAGAGCTACCTAGATATGTAGGCGGCTTTTATGCAAAATATAAGGAAATACATAACTTGCGAAAGGCTAATGAAAGGCTTGCGCAAACCTGCGAAAGGCTAATGAAACTGCTCAAACGCAAACCGCACCATGAGCAAAAACAAGATAAAAACAAGGAAAAAGTAACAGCCATTCCATACGTGCACCGTTTATTACATAGTTTAAAGAATGTAGTAGGAAGATACGGGGTAAATGTCGCATTCTCAGCCCCACTCAGGCTTAGCCGTGTTTGCCCGGCCATACAGAGAAAGATAGCAAACAAACAGAGAAAATCAACTACAGGCTGCAGCATCAACCACGATGACAACTTTGTGCCCTGTCGTACGGGTGTTGTGTACCGGTTGCCCCTTGATTGCGGAAAAGTGTATATTGGGAAATCGGGTAGATGTGTTAACACGCGCGCCTGCGGGAAAATTTGAATAATCTGACAAAGGACACACTTATCAGCGCACTGCCGAGCATGTGGCTGCAAGCCGTGTTTTGATGAGTGCGACATTTTGTTCACACATAAAGACCAGCTGACACGAGAAGTTGTTGAAGCTTATCATATCAACAAGAGGCGACCCGGATGCATAAGCCAGCCTTCTATGACGCTGTACGAGGAGGAAAAAGCTTTCTTAGATGCCACCTAACTCTGTGAGCGGTTATCGGGCCTTTACGCGGTTTTATCAGAAATTTCAAATTTTGTTGGTTTTGACCACATCAGATTGCACGTGTCGGCTATAAATTTGTGATCCTTTCCAATAAAATATTAGTTGCCAGCCACCAGCCGTCTTCTGAATTCCTTCTGCGTCCCTCGTCGTTTATTGCGCTGTTACATTCCATCATGAATACGTACCAACTTGCCCAACTTTCCATCTCGTTGCAAGGAAATACAATTTTTGAACCACTGTCGCGATCCCAAGGTTTCAAGACTTTAGAGAGCCCAATGTTGCCTACCTTTCATGCAGCCCTGCCAAAGGCCACCGTTGTTCCGATAAACAGTTCTTCGTCATAAAATAGTGCTAAAATTGCAAGAAAAGAAGCTACCTAATACACTTTCAGTCGCCTTTTTGAATGGCTGTGCTTCAAACTAGCCTTTATCGTAGCTATACACTTCAGCACAGCATCGGCTCGCGTTTCCAACGGCCAGACGTCAGTGATCTCTCATCAGTAAGCTAGCGCCTCAGCTTATTCCTTCAGAACAGCGGGTGTAAAAAAGCAAAACCGAAAAACGCCGGCTGGAAATCATTGCAGGAGTGCGCGGCAACGTCGTCACGGGAAACGTCTCTCTCTTTTTCTCTCTTTTTGTCTGGCTCAGATTGAATTATTCGAGCTGTCGAAACTGATTAACAGAAGTAAAAGAAGCTAAATTCGTGCAAATAACACGACAGGGATCGAGGAAACGTTGCAAATAGGGGGAAGCTTGAAAGAAACTAAAAGAAAGCGAGCCATCAGCAAGGACAGCATGTAAGCACTCCGCGACGAGCAGGGTAACGTAATGCACAACTTGGACGAGATAATAAAGGTAGCAGAACGATTCTACACCAGGCTCTATGCCAGCGACGTTAGACCAGGGGAAACTACCGAGGATACAAGCTAAACTTGCCATGTCCCACTGGTAACTAAAGAGGAGGTAGGGAAGGCTCCCAAAGGTATAAAAAGAGGAAAAACTGGAGGGGACGACGACATCACCGTGGATCTTTCGAAAAAGGGTGAATATATTGTACCGGAAAAGCTTGTTGTACTATTTTCGGAGTGCTTGAAGACTCAGAATGTCTCCATAGCCTGGAAAACACCAACATTATTCTGATTAATAAAAGGAGCTCAAGAATTACAGGCCCATTAGCCTGCTCTCGGATGTGTAAAAGCTCTTTACCAAAGTTATAGTTAGCCGCATGGGTGACAGCCTGAATATTCAACAACCCCGAGAGCAGGCTCGCTTTAGGAAACGGTAGTCAACCATGGATCCCATCCATGTTGTCAATGAAAGGACAGAAAAATCCGAAGAATACACTAAACCCCTTGACATGGCATTCGTATACTACAAGAAAGCGTTTGATTCCGTACTGACAACAGCCGTGCTAGAAACACTAGAAGACCAAAGAATAGAGGAGACCTACATAAGAATTCTGGAAGACATATATAAGGAATGCACGGGCAGGATGACCCTTCACAAGCAAAGCAATAAATTCCCGATCCAAAAGGCAGTAAGACATGGAGGTAATATCTCGCCAAAACTATTCACAGCATGTGTGGAGGGGATGTTTAGAAAGCTTGACTGGGAAAACAGGATTAAGGATAAACGGGAAATACTTGAGCCATTCGAGATTTCCGAACGACATAGTTTTGCTGAGTGAGACTCCAGAACACCTGTCAACAAGGTTGGGGAACTACACTCAGAAAGCACGATCGTGGGCTAAAAGCAAATATGAAGTAATATAAAGTAATGAGGAATAAGCATGCCAAAAACGTCCTCTTCAGCTTAGGAAACGAAACGCTAAAAGAAGTAAAAGAATACAACCACCTCGGACAGATGCTTAGTGCTGGTCCAAACCACAAAAGAGAAATTGGGCGCAGAATAGGTATGGGTTGTGGAGCACTCGACAAGCACTCCCAAATAATGAAAAATAAGCTACCTCTATCACTCGTAAAAAAAAAAAAAAATGTCTACAACGAGTGCATACTGCCGGTTATGAAATATGGAGCTGAAACTTGGCGCCTTACTAAACAACTAGAAAGCACGCTTAGGTCGGTCTAAACAACTAGAAAGCACGCTTAGGTCGGCTCAACGGGCCATGGAACGAATAATGTTAGGAAGAACGTCCAGGGAGAGGAAGCGAGCTACCTGGGTCAGAGAACGAACTAGAGTAGAATATATCATAGTTCAAATAAAGAAAAATAAATGACCTTGGGCTGCGAGACGAACCGACAACCGGTGGACAAGTAGGGTAACAGAGTGGATACCAAGAGATAGGTCCAGAAAAAGGGGAAGGCCATTAATACGATGGAGGAATGAAATAAAGAAATTTGGGGGTAAACTGTGGACTCCAGCAGCACAGGACAGAATCAGTTGGAAGTCACAGGCCTTCGTGAAGCAGTGGACCAGAGTATGCTAATGATGATGATGATGACTTTTGAGTATAGATTGAGTAGAGCCCAAGTGAGTACGGATTGAGTACGAATGAGTAGAGATTGAGTACAAGAACTTGTGGGGACACATGAGTTTGAACACAAGCGAGTACGATTACAAATGAGTATTCCATGAGTGAGTACGAGGGATTTTGAACACAGTACGAGGTTTCTGAGTTTGAGTTTGAGTGAGTACAGCGTGAAAGAAAAAAATTGTGATTGAATTTGAATAAGTTCTTTCTGCATTGCCGACCTATGCACCCTAGGCCACTTCGATTGGTCATTCTGGAGTATTGTGATGAGGATACCCTACGGGGACTTAGAGTGTGCTTTCCTTCCCACGCTTAAGCCGTAATGAAAAGGGGAAAGGGAAATTACGGAAACTTCCATTTGCTCGAAGTCAAGGAGTAATGAGAGAAAAACAATACTGCGAGTAAATTAAAGAATTATGTCAGGGAAAACAGTGCAAGGTTCCCAACCCTGTTAGGAACATACACCGTCGTCGTCCTCGTTCGGCATATTTTTCCCGTCGCCCGGAACTTTCGCCGTCGTGTATCCGGCGCCGGCTTTACTCGCGTGCTTGTCAGGTGAGTAATGTGTAGTTCGAATACGGAACTACACTGAGCAGGAAGCCCACAAACGTCATAAGGTGCCTCGAAGCGTGTACTACATCTGTGGCTCCACGTGTCCTGCAAGAAAGAACTTTTTAGGCGCCAAAAAGAAAGAAACGTAAGGGGTGGAAGGCATGGAGCGCGGGGAACCAAGCGACATGAAACCGCCTGGTCTGGAATAACCACCCGCCTCCACGAGCATCGGCAGTACAGGTGGGGCCATTCTCCTGTAAGCGTTGCAAAAATAAAAATATTTCTACGCAGTAAACATGGTTTCATGCTACGTTCTAGCGGATGCCATCAGTGCGCCAACCTACGTCCTTCCGCCGGGCATTAGTTCCTTCACTCCGCCCCGAGGCGAGCAGCTGCGCTCCAGTTCACGTCGGCCATGGAACAGGTGCCGCTAGTACTATACGGAAACAAGCAGAGGATGCTGTATCAAACATGGTAGTGCAGCCACATAACCTGCGTTCTAAGGCATAGCGGGAGCGTCCAAGTGCGCATTAAGCGTTGAAGTCCGGCGAACCCGCTATTCGCTCCTATTTATCTGATATGTGTTCGCCTTTTTCTTGAGCAAGTCACCGAAGTTGACGTGCAAGCTGTCCACTGCAGGTAACCGGTTTTTCTCAACCTTCTTCCCCGTACATTTCCTGGTTTTAAAGACCAGAGTCGTTCTTGGGCTACTTAAACGCGGAAATTTGTCTGTCTGTATGCCGCCTGTGCGCCCCACAACTCAGCCGCTTGGCCTAAAGTTAGAACTACTCTTGAACTAGCCGTTTATGTAGTCAAAACATTTTCTACCAACTTGTTGTTGTTGTTTGTTCGTTTATTTAATAGCCTCAAGGCTTAGTAGACTCCAAGCGGGTCCGATCTATATCCAGGAAACTAGGTTGGCCTCCCGGATATAGTCCAGTAGAGAACGGTAGGCAGGACCATGGAGCCACCGATGGTAATTCGTGTTTTGCTGCAAATTTAGGCCTGCTGCCATCAAACATTTTCTTCAAATGTCCTTAGTTCCAGGGCATGTCCATATTAGGTGTTGAAGGTCTGCCGGAACCGCTTCCCCACAGCAGGTTGGACATTTGACATGTCCTCAGTAGTCCCCTTTCCATCCACTCGTGCGGGCAGGAGTAAGAGCCACGCCCAGTCGGATCCTTCGTAGTACAACCTCCTCCATCCTGGTAAGATTGAGGGGGAGGAGAACCGAACACGGAGGTATGAGAGCACGCGTTCGGCGTCGAAGATCCTCCTTTGCAGCCATTCTTGTGGCCCATGGGTCACTTGGGAGCCGGGCGGGGAATGATGGGGCCGGGCAGTTGTGTGACAGGAAGTCAGCCCGTTCATTTCCTGCAATACTGGTGTGACCAGGAACCCATGACACAACCACATTGGATGGCATTTTGCTGTAAAGCTTGTGGATGCGTTGGTAGATGATGGGGGTCCGCGCAACCTGTTTCAAATAGTGGATCACTTGCGTAGAGCCGGTACGAAGATTGGTGGTATTTAAGTCTTCATTGGAAGCGGCTGCACATAGTAGGGCGTCGTGTATAGCCTGCAATTCCAGCACGATTAGGGTGCTTGTGGCAGAGGCGTAGGTAATACGACCTTCGATGCTGGGATGAGTGGGGCTGGTCCACGCAGTGACTCCATGCGTTCCTGTGCATGAAGCGTCGGTGTAGAGGAGGCATTGTTCATCTGGTCCCGGGTGATTTGGGAGGGGAGAGAGCTGCGCTTTACCCTCCTTGGTCCGCCTTCTCTGCAGATGGCTTGTTTTGCTGGAGGTTATAATCGTATAACCCCAGGGTGGAAGCTCATCCTGACTTTCCGGAGGTGCCAAAATGCCCGGATTGAAGTGGTCGTACAGTGCATGGCCGTTCTGCAGACATGCATACTTTGACAGTCGCACAGCTCGGCGTTGATTTATGAGCTCGTCAATTGTGTTGAGCTGAGCTTGTTCCTGGAGGACCGGTATCAGGGTGATGCGAGGGAGACCGGTGATGGCTCGCATGGCTTCTCTATTAATAGCTTCCAGTTTAGCGTGTTTGGATACGGTTAGACGCTGAAACTGGGCTTCATAAACCAATCGTGGTTGGAGCACAGCGCACGCCAGCCTACGAGCGACCTCAGTTCTTGCACCACCCGCTTTTGGTGCGATGCGGCGATTGAGGCGAATGGTATTTGCCGCCGTTTGCCTCACTGCTTTCAGCCATGCTGTAGTGGTACCAGCCTGGTGAATATGCAGGCCCAGAATACGGAGCTCTGTTGCTTCAGCAAGCTGATGAGCGCCTATGCGTATAGATGGAAGGTGGACGGCGAGCTTCTTGCGGCCAGCTTTGTTAGCGACTGTCATGTACTTCGTCTTCTCGGCGGATACAGTTAAACCAACCTTCGCTGCAAGTGCCTGGATAACTTCAAGAGCCTTCTGCAGCGCTGTATACTGCATCTGTACGTTTTTGTGCGTCGACCATACTGTGACATCATCCGCGTAGATGAGGAAGCGTGTGTGCTAACAACTAAATCTGGAAGCATAGTTCGTATTTTTCGACATTCTTCAGCAATTAGGTGTGAATCAAACATTTTTGAGGCAAAACATGAATGCATAACTGGCGCATGCAGTTTTTTTAATTAAAAATACGCGTGGGCGCAATTTTAACGATAACAAACAGAAACATGCTCATTGAAAACAATGTTTATGCTCTAAAATACTAAAAAGGGCTTGCGCCCGAGCCTAGGGTTCGTGGCTCGTTCGCCAGGCGCAAGGGCTCACCTTTTCTCAACAGAAGGAACGGCCGCAGTGGAAGGCGGGGAAATTGAATTAACTTAAGAAGACCTCCATCGCGTTTCCGGTGGGAGCAGCGAGACTGAAGAAAAAGAGCGTGGAGGGGGGGGGGGGGGGGGAGGGCAGAATAATGCCGGTTGCGTGGCAGGGGCGGCCGATGGCTATTGTCGTTCGGCGACATGTTTCACCGAAGCGAGCAGATACGCGGCCAATTCTGTAGCGTAAGCAACACTGGCCGAGGTTGAGCAGTTTCGCGTGGCTCCTGGAGAGCCGTGCTGCGCATTGGCGAGGAGCAGTGATGTCTCACGGCGCACAGCTGGTGCGCCGGAGCTGCCGCCGCCGCGATTGGATTGAATTAGATTGCATTGGATTGGATTGGATTAGAAATCGTTTTAGCAGCAGTAAGCGTCATAATCAGCTAATCCTAGACAACCAGGAAAGCTAAGAATAACCAGCTCAACCTTAGCTCACGCTACGTACATCCTGGCATAGCCGAGCTAAGCCACTGCTAATTTTTTGTTTGGATTTTAAGTACGGGAATCAGTATAGGAAGACACGTATGAATGGTAGCAGGTCTAGAACCTTCTATTTATTACAGTTAAAATTTTTACGATACTTTCAGCCAGGTCTGCTATGTAAAATGCTTAAAATTTTATCAACCTTTACACCTTTCGTAGTAACAGCAACAAATGTATGGCCCCGTGAAATCAGCAAGTATTAAAGCCTCTATGTAAGCCTTTCCTTGATATAAGAATGATGTAAGAATAAAAAAATTGCTCAGAGTACTTTGAATTCATCTTCCTGTGTGAGTGATCAAACAGCGGAGCGAGAGTGAGCGGAAGTGGTTTCATCTCTCGCAAGCGCCATCTAAGACCCCGCTGACTCAACTTGCGCAAAAAGGCTTAGTCTGCGTTACTCCGTGAGGAGGTGCGGAGCACATTTTGAGCACGGTTGTGTATCCGGTATAAATAGGGCTGCCAAGATTATGAGTTGGTCATGTCCCAACTTCTAGCTTCATGCACAAACAAATTTTCGAAACAATAGCCGGCACTAAGGTTCTGAAGATTTTCCAGCAACTCGAAAGTGCAGAGGGGCCGCAAAGCATAGGCCCTGCCCCACGTGATAAGCGATGCGAAGAGGGGACTGCGAGAGAAACTTCGGGAGAAACTTCGCAAACATGCTGTTAAGCGAATCAACAGGAGACCGTTCCATCCCGGTCTCTGCCCCTTTGCCTGTAGGCCCTCATTTTAGATGGTGATGTGCGCAAGTTCCCAAGCTCAATGCAAAGACATCGGTATTCCTCGACCTCGCACAACAGGCACCAGGCGAAATTGGTGCAGGTTATTTGCCATCTTTAAAGGCGTCCAAATGTATAAAACAGATTTAAATAAGTAATCAATCATACTGGTTTCCAATGAGCTAAACACTATAGAAAATGGGTGCAAGGGTGTTCGCAGCCGAGCGATATATAGGACAGCCTTCACTGCGGCAGAGATGGGAGCAAAAAGTGGTGAGAGACCGAACTTCACCACTCAGCCAGACGTTGAACAGCTGCGACGCGGTCGGACGCCACGCAAATGCCACAATAGCATATGATCACCCGGACCTGATTAAGTTGCAAGCGATGTTATGCATGAGCTACATTCAGGCAGCATATTGAAGGTTGCGGTACAACGGCGATTAATATATGAGTGGCGGTCGCGTTGCTCTTGCGCGAATACGCATAAATATGTACGGAGAAACCGGCAAACAGAAAATGGGAATGACTGGGATTAAGTTTAACGGCCTTGGCGCAGCGTAGCTGCGTCGACCACTTGTGTTCCAGAATACACGCTCTCTTGCAGACTACGCGATTCACGCGAGTGTGACGGCTTTCGTGCAGGTTGGCGGGCCAGCACCACACCTGGTTCAGTTTGGAGAAAGGAAGCTGTCTGCGACGGGCTGTGATAGCGGTGTAGTACGCCATGAAGACCCCGGTGCTGGTTGGCAGGAGAGGCGGGACGGACTCTAACGACTACGGGTCGAGCAAGGTGCCTCCCGAGTTCCTGGGAGACTTGTGCCAGGGCCAGGAACGGAACGGAAGCGGGACGTTGAGCAAGAGTCCCGTTTCGGACACCGGTGATGTAAAACCCGTCAAAAAAATGACGCGGTTTATCTGGATATTGCCCCTGATCCACTGCGAATTCTGGATAGCCGCGGGATTTTCGCTCCTGCAGTCGTTCTACCCAGCGCTGGTGAGTAGAAGGGCGACTCATCTGGGATTTTTGTGCAGAATACTAGTTTGCTCTAAACTGCGACATGTTCACTTTGAAAATATTCACAACGAAGAGGCCTTGACATTAGTTTTGAGCAAACTGGGACGAATAATACCCGTCGCTTTCTCGACTGAACGGGCGATACATTATGTGTGCGAAGACTCAAGTTTAACCTAGGACAAACATTCCGGTGTAGCTGTGAGCGTTGTCACTATCATAAGAACAAGGTTCTGAATCCCGCATAAAGAAAACAAGCATAAGAATTTATCGAAGTGATTTGGTCCTTCTGTGGCCGGCCTGCTGGTCCCAAACATCCACAGCGAATACCTCGTGGACCTTTACTTGTTACTTCCGCTTCCTTTCGGCGCGAAACTCTTCGATTGCTCACAACTGCTTGGTTGTCTATGCGTATGTCGAGATTTTTTTACATCTTAAGAATATAAGTACAAGTGCTCTGTAGCCTGTAAAAGGGGCAGTGCCTGTTCCAGGAGCTGAGAGTACGAAGCGGGTGGCATTTTATTGTGGTTTCAGGGGGACTGTCACCTTGAGCTGTAAAAGAAGTCTAGCCCTGGTAATTCACCCATGCGTTAGCCAAAAATTAAAAACCGTCCCACTCAATGTGAAAGCTGTAGGAAGATCAGAGCAGTGATTCTACATAATGGGCTGCAGCGCCGTTATCCGCTGCATTTCAAATGTCCCGTCTTCGTAGTGCTTCTGCGGGGCCTCCTGCCTGAAACTGCGCCAGAGGGAGTTCTGTTTTATTTTAGCGCTTGCTTTAATTTCGTATGCTAGAGCTGTTTTGCATTATTTCGAACGCATAATTTTTTTCTTGCGCGGCTGGAGCCTTTCTGCGTCATTTCAAACGCGCCGTTTTTTTCTTGCGCGGCTGGAGCCTTTCTGTGGCATTTCGAGCGCGCCGTTCTTTTCTCGCGCGGCTGGAGCCTTTCTTCGGCATTTCGAATGCGCCATTCTTTTCTTGCGCGGCTGCAGCCTTTCAGCATCATTTCAAACGCGCCAATACTTTCTTGCGCGTTCGCTTTTTTTCGCTTAATATCGTAAAAACCAACTCAACGAGCGTTCCTAACTAAATGAACGCGGAGGATGCCCGTTATATACACAGATTTTGCCTGAAATGCACCTGAAGTTTTCTTTGCGCTAAATAACGGGGAGATGCATGACAAGCGCCAGCGGTCCAGGGAATTTGAACAGTTATTACTATTTAAACCGCGTGGTTTTCAATGTTGCACCGTGACTCCCTGACCCCGGTACAGAAGGCTCGACTTGGGTCCGTTATCTCGCTGCGCCGCCTGTATCCGGCAGTCGTATCGACGTTAGTCAGCTAGGATGACAACGCGAGCCCATAACATGCTGTGCACTTGAAAAATCAAAGCCGTTCCACTCAATGTGAAAGCTGTCGTAAGTGCAGAGCAGTGATTCGCCATAATGGGCTGCAGCGCCGTTATCGACTCTCTGCTGCGTTCCATATTTTCCCGCCTTCGCAGTGCTAGTGCGCCCCCTGACTGAAACTGCGCCAGCGGGAGTTCTATTCTTTTTGCGCTTGCTTTAATTTTGTACACTGGAGCTGTTTTACGCTATTTCGAACGCGCCATTTTTTTCTTGCTCGTCTGGAGCTTTTCTGTGGCATTTCGAAGGCGCCATTTTGCGCGGCTGGAGCGTTTCTGCGGCATTTCGAACGCGCCATTTTTTTTTTCTTGCTCGGCTGGAGCCTTTCTGCGGCATTTTGAACGCGCCATTTCTTTCTTGCGTGGCCTCTTTTTTCTCTTACTATCGTACATATACATACATAAGAAACTTTATTTGCATCAGTCAAAAGCACAGACTAACTTCCGTGGCCCCCCATCAGTCGGCCGGGATCCCTTGGGATACGGCGGCTTCTACGGCGAGACCGATTACTTTGCGCTGAGTGCTTGAGGTCCGGCTGAGTAGTAGGACCTCCCATGATGCAGTATTTTTATGAGGTTTGTTGTGAGAGGGACACGTCCACGCCATGTGGACGATGTGCGACGCCGTTACAGTTCTTGCATCTAGAGCCGTATACTTTGGGGTGCCATTTGCTGTATAATAAACGGTTTGCGAACACCTCAGTTTGTAATTTCTTCCAGTAGACCTCTCCTTTCCTGCTAAGCTGTGGATTAGCCGGGGGAAGTACCTTACGTGCTAGTCTCTAATGTTGGGTAATTTCGTGAAAATTTCCAAGTTCGTCTACTCTCGGGGATGGTTGTAGAAACGGGTCTAGGGCATCCTCGGCGATCGTCCGGAAAGTAAAACCTCGGGCGACCGCATGGGCCTTTTCGTCCCCGATGAGACCCCGATGAGCTAGAGCCCAAATAAGCGTCACCTGTTCGGCTGTCACTTTTGCATTCTCGAGAATTTCCCAGGCAGCGTTGGAAATCCTGCCTCGGTCATAACTTGTAATGGCTGACTTAGAGTCGCTAACTATCACCCTCGTTCCTGGCTTAGTCAGCGCCAGGGCGATGGCACCCTCCTCTGCTTCTTGCGTGTCGCTACTAAGTATTGTGCAGCATGAGTGCGGGACGCCGTCTTCTGTTACTGCCACTGCTGCGTAAACTTTCTTTCCTATGTGTTCTGCGGCGTCGGTGTATAGGACGTCCGGCCTGCCTCCGTATCTGATTTGCAGGGCGATGGCCCTGCTCCTACGTCTGCCCTCGTGATATGCCGGATTCCATAGAGATAATATACTGACTCTAGAGGGAAAGCGCGCCGCTGAGCCAATGCATTGGAACCGTACGACACACAGTGGCAGACATGATACAACGATTTGAAGGTTGCCAGCTGAGTTTTTGCTTACTAAAAACGGCGAAAGCAATGGGTTGTAATCTGGCAACGGGCTACTGTGGCGTTTCCGCGTCCGGCTAGCGAAGCATGCCGGGATTAATTGTAACATGGCGGACCGCTGGCCAGGCGGATTTTATGTAGGCGGCGTCGACAGCATTGCGTAGTTTATCTCCTGTGGGTAGGTAACCGACGTGTTTTCGGTTTGCGTGCGACTTATATGTACTGAGACTATTTGAGCAAGATGTGGCAACGCTCACACAACATTTGCGCGCAAGCTCGAATGCGACTGATCGCATGCGCGAGGACGTCAAGGAATCAGCTGATCCGTACTGGGGCGCACAGAAAAATGAATCTCCTTCATGATCTCCGTGCATTTTTGCGCTGTGCTGCTTTGTTTGCCATTCTGTGACATTTTGCGAGTCGCTCAATGCTTTTCAAATGAAGTGAAGTGGAGAACTGTGGCTTTGTAGCTTAATGTAAAACCTTTGTTGACACACACAAAAAAAGAAAAACGTTATCGCATGGGCCAACGCTGATATTACCGGTGAGTCGCGGCCCTTTGAAGCACGGGAACGGAAGAGCGCGGTCGATCGCAGGCCAACGGAGTGGCAGAATGCATGCCAAGGGAGTATGCGAAATACAGTCAGCGACGTGTCCCGTTTTCTTTTCCGTCTGTATTCGTCAAGTTCTAGCTGCTTTCCAGCACTTCAAAGGGAAAGCTTGCGGGACTGAATGGGCAGTAATTTGCCGCACAGAGCGCGCGAGGAGAGAACATTGACTTGGTGACTTATTGTGATTGATTAAAAAAGAAACCGCATTTCGTTACCAATTTTTTAGTTCTACCTTCACGAACGTTTGCGCGAAAGTTCGAAGCACGGAGAGCTGTAAGAAGTTCTATGAATAAAACAACTGGAACCGAAAAATTATAAAAGTTCCTTTTATTTCTCTTCCAACAGCAACAATCGCTGGCTGCCACTCCGTAGCCTGTAGTGAACTTGCGGTCGTCAAGGTCAGATCGGAATCGCTGTTTCGGCGTCAGTTCATGGGCAATAGACAGGGTTTTTAACGTGAAGAAACGAATGATAGCCTCGCAAGCGCCCGGGGAGGCACTTGCTCAGCGCGTGCATCCGAGTTGTACCAGTTGTACGCGTTTTGCACGCACGCAGATCTGAGCTGGATACTGCACACACACACACACACTGCGCAAGTCAGGCGCAAGGGCCTCGCCACTTCCTAGCACACTTAAAGAAATCGAAACCAAAACTGAGCTACGCACTTACTTTTTGTTCGCATATTAGAGCTTAATTACACTAAAAGTTTTTTTAGAGCTAGTTTTAATTACTGAGGCAATTATTTGCAACTGTTTTGCTTCAGTTCTTTGTTTTAGTTAAATAATTAACGAACAACTCTTTACAAAACTGAATGCAATTGATCTGGCAACCATGGGAATTGTATCATGTCAGCGCCCACGATTCGTACGGTCTCGGAGCTCGCTTTACCCCCCTGCCGGATTCATGTTCCTGAGTAGGGGCGATATCGTTAGCTTTTCTACAACATTCTTAGGAAGGTCCTTCATGTCCTTAGTAATCTCTCTAGATTTGTAGCCCAGTCGTTGTAGTATTCTCCAACCTGTTCTATTGCCTAGCAGTCGTTGGTGCTGCGATGCCTGGTCGGCTTGATGAGCTCGTCTAGGGTGTTCGAGACGCCAAGGCGGAGTATCTTGGCCGTCGAGGTGTTCGGGGGGAGACTCAATGCTCTTTTGATTCCTTTTCTTATAATAATGTCAAACTTTTTTTTTCTCTGCCTTGGTGAGTTTCAGGAACGGGGCAACAAACAGAATCCGGCTAACGCCAAAGGCCTGAAACTGCCTGAGGACGTTTGCTTCCTTCATCCCACCATGTTTGTTGGATTTGCGTTTTAAAATTCTACAGATTTGCCCTATACTGTTGTCTAGTTTCCTAATTGTCTCTGTGTTTTCGCCATTTGCCTGGACGTGTAGTCCGAGTACCCTGATGCGTTCTACCCCGGGTTTCGGTCTTTCGCCGGCTCTCAGCATTATGTCATAATCGTTTCGAGAGGCCTTCCTAAAATTGTTTGGAACAATGAACAGTGCCTCCGATTTTTCCGCAGAGCATTTTATCCCTATTGGCTCTAGATATTTTTCAACCTCGCATATGGCTTTTTGGAGGACTTCCTCTATGTGCCTTTACTATCGTAAAAACCAACTCAAAGAGCGTTTCTCAATAAATTAACGCGGGGGCTGCCGGTTATATAGTACGCAGATTTTGCCTGAAATGTACCTGCAGTTTTTTTTTGCGCTAAATAACGGGGAGATGTATGACGAGCGCCAGCGATTCACGAGGTTTGAGTGGTTATGACTATTTAAACTTTGCGGTTTTCGAAGCCTCAGCGAGTCCCTGACCCGGGTACAGGCTCTATTTGGCTCCGTTATTTCGCTGCGCCGCCTGTATCCGGCAGTTGCATCGACTGTTAGCGAGCTAAGACGAGCCCATAAAGTGCTGTGAACTTAAAATGGACTTTACGTCCGCTGTAAAATGTCTAGCCGTTGGCAAAAAAAGCAATTGCCGCACTGCTGCCTGGGTCAGGAAGGCAATGCTCCCGAGGAAAGCAACGCACGAAGATCGGCAACCACCTATACGGGTCACTGGGAATCTTCCAGAACGATATGCATCAGTTCCGTAGCTGCCAGAAGAACCAGTATCTGTGTAATGCTTAAGACTTCGTGCATACTGCGCGTGAGTGCATGCCGACGAGCTCGCACTAGATCTAACTAGTAGATCTAACTTTCAAGCTTCGAATGGGTGCAGAGAGTTTGTAGTTGCGGCTTTTTGTTTCTTATCGAACTTTTTTCGCCAAGCGTGCGTATTCCTACAGAAAAACTTTCGCAAATTTGTCAAATTAATTGTGGACAGACGAAAGCTTCTCTATGAGAGCTGTGATAGACATCGCTTAATTTCAGATGCGTAGTTTCAAAAGCAACACAGTGCAAAATTTCGGGAATACGTGATTGCTGTGGCACATACCGCAACAAAATATGGAGGGCTGGGTGTAACCGCTGAGAATGTACCGGAAAGATACGCGATAAATAAATAGGAAGGTCTAGCCCGTTGCATATTCAGAAAGAGAGAGAGAAAGGTTTTTAGGAGAAAAAAAGAGGAGGAGAAGGAGGAGGAGGAGGCAAAAAATCTAATAACAAAACCATTCTGCACCCCGCACTGATGATGGTCATGAACCATATTGGTTCCTTCATCCAGTACGTGCCGAAAACCCGAAAGTCATCAGTGTTTTGGGATTGAGTGTCAGTGTAGGTGCTAACATCTTCTACTGGTACAACGAAGTTGACATCCAAGCACCGAGGAATTCAGTGATTAAGAAGCGAGTCTCTGTTTTGGTGTGTTAACATCACCTATATAGCAACAAAGGGTCGTAATTCAATCAATAACGGGACATTAAAGGGGGAATAGCTGTTGGATAGAAATAAAAGAGCACGCGTTGCGTATTTCTTTGACAGTATGATCTTCATTTAATGACGCAATGTTTGCTGATAAATAAACAATCAAGGCTGGCATTTACTTTTCCTGTTTTCCTTCTTTTCTTCTGCCGTTAAAGGGCATGTGACAAAGCGCTCAAAGCTAGCCAGGGCCCAATTCTCAGGTTTACTAGATAGTTGCCCTCCTGGCAACAGCAGAAGGGCAACTGTCTCTTCCTTGGCTCTGTTTTTAGTTGTAAGGATTCAAAGCAAACCAGTGTCGCTTCCACGCTACCTTGTGATGGCGGCGAACAGGCACAGTTGATCGTCAAGCCCCGCCTCTCTGCCCCCCCATTAGTAAAACGTCTCGGTGAGGTAGTGCTGCCTGGAAGAATTTGTAGAAAAAGAATTGGCCGCGTAACTGCTTGCCCCGTTGTAAATTTCGTCAAACGTAATACAGTCTCCAACGTACTAGTTTCCTCCCTCCCCATCCTGCCCCTCAGGCGCTTGCCGTCCCCTCTCGCTCCACCTATGCGCAACACAATGGCGAGCTTCTCTACTCAATTGAATTTTCCCGCGCTCACACTGTCTGCATTCCATTTGGTGGGGGGAGCGTGCAACTTCTCTCCCTTTTTTGAAGGCGTTTTTTTTTTTAATTTTCCTATCGCACAAACAAATCCGAACGTCCGTTCCTAACTAAACAACGTTGCTTCTGTCGGTTTTGTACTGAGACCTTGCCCCTAACACGCTTCAGGTTTTCTTGGTGCTGCATAAAGTGAACATTTATGACCCATTCCGGTGATTTGTAAGTTGAAAACGGCGTTAGATATATATACACTTCTTTTTGCAAATTTTTTAAAACTTTCTGTCGGGCTGTTGAATCAGGTGGCGGACAGACAGACAGACAGACAGACAGACAGGCAGAGAGACAGGCCAAAATTTTCGCGATTACGTAGCCAAAGAAAGACTATCGTCGTTAATACACACGCCATTGGCCATCAACTAAGTTGAAGGCCGCCGCGTACCGGAATGGTGCGTTGTTCAGTGCCGTAATAATTTAATAATTTCCCGTAGGCACCGTAGTCTCTAGCGTCCCCCCGCATGGCCCGTTTGAGTGATTTTACCGCAAGCCAAAACATTCAAAAAAATTGAAACAGAAACATAGCACGCCGCCTGTGGCGAGGCACCCCACTTCATAACATTTTCTACACTAGGTTTGTGGCTTGGAAAAAGCACGATCTCAGCGAAAATTCCCGCACGCATTTATTTTACATTCAGATGTCTATGACTTAGTGCTTATTTTTCAATAATAGTAGTAGTAGCAGCACCTTTATTGGCCCTCTTTACCAATAAAGGTGCTACTATTACGACTATTGGAGAAAAACGTTTAGACAATCTCCGGGAATGCCATTTCGTCATTTGCAAATCCTGATGCCGCCATTCTTAGTGCGGGAAAGTGAGTGGCCTAGCGACACCTGTTTCACGATTTTTTTAATGGAGGGTGGGGGGGGGGGGGGGGGGGGGGCTAATGGGAAAGTGCTGCTTCCGCAACAAATGCGGACGGTAACAGAGACATTAATAGCATTTTACGCAAAACATTGGTAATAACTTAATAAGCCAAAGTATGAGGGGTTTAAGAACAATACTCCTGCATTTAGGCAATGATCTGTAATTTTAAATTTGAACGCAGTGATCTCGGTGGAGGAGGTAAAGCAGGAAAAATGTCTTGATGAATGATTGCGTAAATGGAGCTTTATTTTGCGCACTAACTTAGGATTCGAAACTGGGGAATACACTCACAAAGTTTAAGTACATTGATAAGTTTTTTTTTTTTCATGGACGTTTACTAGCCTGAGATATCCCGTACAACTTCTATACGCCGAGTTATCGCAGAAGGCCTTCTCGGAGGCTACGCTGGACGATGAAAGGAAACACTGTACTAATTAAGACGAGCAGCAAGACGTGATGGGGTGGCAACAAAGCGGAAATTACCCGCGGTGTGAATCAGTGGCTAGGGTGTTGTGCAGCTGAGCACGAAAACGCGGACTACATACTGACTGCAACACCCGTTTTTCTGATGAAGGGCAAGCACGACAACGCTGCGGTGTTTCGGAACGCGCGCTAAAGATCCACAAATGGTCCGTATCAGTCTTTCCCGCGCCGAGGTGCACATGTGCACCTCGGCGCGTGAAACATCACTTTGTCGGTGATGGAGCGGAAATTACAGTCCTTACCACTTGGCTGCCGCATGCCAGGGGGCTATCTGATTGCGCGCCGACGTCATACCAGCTGAACGGTTTCGCCAACACCGGAAATCCGCCCGGCGATTCTAACGCCGGCTCCATAATTTCAAGATTTTAAACACGTTGGTGTTAGGGCTGATGTCAACCACTATTTTAAGTCCTTCCGAAAGCCGCGCTGCTACAATGGTCCGAAAACGCTGGTCGACCACTCTCGACATGTCGTAGACACTGGAGTCACGGCCCGGGGGTTAAAAAGAAGGTCCCCTTCACCCCGAGTAGGCCGAGTGGCGCTGGCTACCACCGCCAAGTGCCGGAAACAAACAATGAAGTGCGCGCCAGCTTCGTGCCGCGCACGATGCATATATACTCGACAAATGGGAGTATAGGTGCTATTCGTGCAGTTATAGTATAGTTATAGTAACAGCTCGCGCAACTTTGCATGGACGATCACTCACATCTCAAACATGCTGCAGCTTTGGTGAATTACTACGTCTTCACGCCTATCAAAACAGGCTCATGATATAAAGCGAAGGCTCTACTATATTACTTCTTTCAAGGTCAGTCATCGCACCGCAATGACCTTGAGCCGACGGTGCGCAGGCTGCGTCTTTCTTTCTTAGCGATTCGCTTGCTCTGGAGCTTCTCCGCTGCGTTACGACAGGTTGAAACTGCTGCTTCCCCTGCGCCTTACGACCCAGCGGCGGCTCGGCCGTCTGTGCGTGCGGTTCACGAGCATATGCTAGCCGCGTGACAAGGCGAGCCTTTCACGACTTATAAATGAAAACAGTGCCCTGACTGAGTTTACAGGAACGAAAACGAGAGGAACACAGGATGCACACACACGAAGGGATGTTTTGCCAGCGGTCTGCCGGCGCTCGGTTCCTCAGTCTTGTCATCGATGGTGCGCCGGCTGGTTCGTTGGTTTGCGTGCCCTTCAGCGCAAGCGAAGGGATGAATTGCAATCATAGCGACAACTAGACGGCACGCTTTGAAATGTCAAGCCAAAGCAAACTTGCACGAAACACTGTGTGCATAGTCATTGTTTTGTCCTCGTGATAACTAGTTTCAGAAATTTAGAACCCCAGCCATTTTTAGTCGCAGACAGAGGCCATCCCACCCACTAAATACTTTTACTTTTCATACCGCGGGATAGCGAGCTGTCGTTCGAGAAAGGTCCTTCCTTGGGACTAGCATTGATTGCAACCGCAATCCGCGAAACGTTCCGTCTCCTCCTTGTGTTTCGTATTTCACGATTAATTGTTGGAGGCATGAGTACAAGCCTGCTTCGGCGTTCTCCCTCGATCTTCTGGGCATAAGAGAACACCTGCACGCTTACGCGCCACCCCAACGCGGCAAACGCACAGCTGCAATTATGGGAATTCGCGGGTTGTCGAGCGGGTTTATGATCCGTCGAGCGGGTTTATGACCCGTGAATGGTGTGAATGAACGGCAATAAATGCGGAAACAAATGTTTCAACGCTCATCAAATTATTTTTCTGTGGATGCTAGCCATCCGCAGCTGCCGTGGTTATCAGCCGTGCGAATCAAACGTCCGTGAAAAGAGGTCATCGCCGCGAACCAGAAACGACGACGGCGGAAGCCAGAAGCGGGCACATGCCCGAACCGGGAGTTGGATGTAGCAACAACTGGAGGGTGGAGGGCAGGAGGCGCGCCTGTACGTTTGCCGACAGTTGTACTACGGCGCGAAGAAAGAAGGAATACGTGATTTCTGAAAGTGCTAATTTGGCGAGTGAAGCTCGTTCGTTGGCTCTCGAACGGAGCTCGGAAGGCATGTTCGCCAACGGGGCCGTAAACCGACGCCATCGCACTAAAGCGCCTCTTTTCCCGGAACATTTCATCACCTCAATAAAGCACGTAGCCGACATGTACGCAAAGATCCTAAAAACCAGTGAGATGCCTTCACAATGAGCATAAATGCCCTAAAATACCCACTAAACAGCCTCCAATTACGCGAGTTTTCACACTCCTTTTCGAACCCCTGGCGGCCCGCTCAGCGCCACAAGTTCTGTCTGCTAAACGATGGATGACACCAGGCGGCCAAGATCCGGCCCCGCCACGACGCTCACACAATGTAGATGTCAAAATACTGAAATCATCGCATTCACAATCAAACACCGCAACATCCCGCAGCTGCACGCTGTCACGCACAAGCTTAGATAACCTCTGTTTTTTTTTTTTTTCATTCTAGCTCTCAACGTCAAAGTTATGATTAGTAACGTGAACAGGGAATTTTTGTTTTCAGTACTCTCGGCTTCATATCAGGCTTGAGAAAAAAGTTCGGCGCGTCTACCAAAATAGTGCCCATTTCTTCTTTGAAAAGGGGTAGGAAATGGGCCAGCAATGCGTCAAGCTCTGGCGTAATAGGTATATGTGTACAAGTATCTGACCTTGCTAGGTTGTTCCTGCAGGTCCTCGTATACTCCAGCCGAACTGCGTAGAACCACTCCCATCCCAGTATAGGTAGACCCTTCGGGTCGATGACACGGAGCGTTAGACTTGCACAGTAATGGCCGAGCTGCACGTTGACAGAAGAGGCACCCTTCATGAGTAGGTAGAAAGTTTGACTATAGTAGGCTCGAGGACAACCGAATATTTTAGTTTATGGGAACTGTGTCATGACGTGACCGAGCCAGCAACTCTCGTGCCTAGCTGCATATTCACCAAAATGCCGTTGATGTTCATCTGTGCGGTGACAGGATTGTGTCGAGCAGCCGCTATGCCATTCAGATTGGTCGTCTTAAATTTATCTTGACATGCTTTTTCATAAAAAGTTCTGCCCCCATTATACTGCAGGCTCTCTGGATATGGCCTTTCCTGTCATATTTGAAACAGTTTGCCTCCAAGTGGGGGCACGCATCACTCCCGTATTTCGGCAAGTCATGGCGTACACTACTTCGGTACACCTCCTGGAAGTCCGCTTGCACTTTGTGCACTTCGCCGGCTACGACACTACTGCGTGCCTCAGCGGCAATCATTTCCTGTTCCAGTAGCAACAGCCGCTTCCTCCGCTTTCTGAAACGTAGCTTGCTATATTCCGCGAAAAGCACGCTTTGGACGTCTTCTCCTACGGTAGACAGCACACGAAACGGTCTCAAAGGAACTCGTCAAGGGCGCTTCCGAACGCGCACGTCTGCTACAGTTTCCGAAGGTCAGGCTGCGTTCCAATTTACGGTTTGGACAGCTTCGTTGCCGTCTTCGCGGACAGTACGCTATGTTAAGCCCCGTTCCAATTCGAACGAAGCAGTCAACGAAGACTGCTTCGAGGAGACAGCATCGAAGTCAGCAACGATGCAGGCTACCTTCCTATCTAAACTGAAAAGCGACGCCAGCGCCACCTTTTTGCGTTTTTATGTTGAACCAAAAGCACTTGTTCCTTTATTTAAATATTTAATAAAATTTACTAGTCATGAAGGTGAATTTGCCTAGCTTTTAAATTACGTAACGTTTGTAATAACAACGTTAATATTAGTTACGAAACTTGCGGCTTGCTCTTCTCAACATGTCTGCAACGACGCTGTCGTCTGCTGGTCGTCTGCGCTGGTGTTGCGTTTGCGACCGAGGCGCCGTTCCAATTTCATTCCTTTAGACGTCTAGTTAGACTGCTTCGTAGACTGTCTACCAAGCTGTCTGCAAATTGGAACGCAGCACCAGTCACATGACAGCACGTGGGTCTTGGAACGGATGGTCATCAAGAAAGCGTGCTCCTTGTCGCTGTAGCTCACTTGGTTGACGATCAAGAACAACGAAGTTCAATCGTTGTCTGGCTCGTCAAAGGTTCCAGTAGGCCGAGTCGCCCAGCGGAGTGGGTCACTGCTACCTCAGCTTCATTCATGACAATGCATAGTCCACTGGCTTCGCCCTCTGCAAAAAATAGCGCCGTTGTAACCGTTAATTCCCAAAACACCCCTTCGAAACTACAAAAAATGCTTCAAATCCCATCGTATGCCAGTTTACATATCGCGCTGTTCCAGACGAAGAAGCAGGCAAGGTCCTCAGACAAGTGACGTTTATGACCGTATGTTCGTGGGTGTATGGCTACGTCGGGACAGGCCTGCGGCGGGTTTCGCCGCAGGCCTTTTATTCTTTTCTGGGACATGCGCATTATTTCCCAAACGATAAGCTGCTGCACTAGGCAGGACGCCAGATTTGTTTGACGTGTTCCTAATCAAAGGGACACTGAAGTGATTTGTAAACATTGCGGGATTACGAGCGCAAATTGTAGTCCGGAGTCCCTAGGCCCCATTTCGACCACTCTGAGCACGTTTACGCGAATTTATTTAGTAAAAAAATCAATTCGAAAATGCTGTCCTCCTCTCTGCACCCTCGCCCATTTTGTATGGCGTTTTTGTGTGACGTCGGGAGGAGATGAGCTGGCGATTGGCTGCGCTACTGCACGGCTCCCCGGCCTTCAGACAGAATCAGTCGGCCCAGCGTTTCGTCCGCCGGTCGCCGACGGGTCGTCGCAATTCGTTCGCCCAGTTGAAACGAAGCCAGGACACGTTTGTGAATGGAAGAATGTGACTTTTTTACTTCGTTAGTTTGTACACTGTATCTAGCTCCAAGTCAAGGTCGCTTCACACAAGCGCTGCACAAGCGCACATGAGACGCTTCGCTGACTGGTAAGCCAGTAGGAAAATATAAGGCCTCTTGAAGGCAGCAGAAGAGTCAGCGAAGTCAATATAGGTACTGAGGAAATGAAATCAACTGATACTTTTACCGTACACCGTAAAACTAGGGTGCGGGAAGCAGTTTCTTGCGCTGGGCGAACAAGCACAGCGATCAGCAGCACGACTACGCATCTGCGAACGCTTTTCCGTCTAAGAAATGCAACTGCTAGACGTGAGATATTGTGGAAACTTGGGGGACGCTTACTGCACGAGCGCAATACAACAAATAGTCACCTAAGCTGCTTGAAATGCTAAAACTAAATAAAAGAGTAAACTGGTTATACCTTATATTTCCACGGTCGGCAGCGCTCGCCCGTGGCCTAGTGGTCATTGCACCTGGTACCTGGTGTTGCTGTCCGAGATTAGCAAGTTACGCCAGGTATTCAGCTTCTATCGTCGGCTAAGCAAGGCTGCCCTTTGAGTGCTCTGTTGTTTGCCATCTACTTGGAACCGTTTTGTTTAAAGATTAAGAACAGTGGAAAAATAAGTGGTTATAAGTTCTTTGAGAGCGAAGTAAAAATATTTGCATATGCGCATGATATAGCCATAGTCTGCAGCGACAAAGAAAGTGTTCGAGAGGCTGTAAAAGAAGCTGGAAAGTTTTGTAAACATACGGGTAGTGCTATAAGCTGGAAAAAGTCACTAGGTTTCTGGCACGGGGAGTGGGAAGACACGCCTGAGGTTTTTGAAAATATGCAGCGGACGTTAACTCCGGCCAAATACTTGGGCGTACCACTCAATAACTGCAGGCAGCCTACCGAATTTTGGACGCTGGAAACAGAACGCGCAAGAGTTTAGACAACCCGGTGGGGTGGGAAGGATTTGTCGATATTTGCACGAGCTACTGTGTGCAACTTATTTCTTGTAGCCAAAGTGTTCTATGTCCTTCAGGTGCTGTCCATGATGAGAGTTTCTGTTCAGAAGCTACACAGAGTGTTTGCGGTTTTTATTTGGGGATCGACTTGGGAGCGGACCAGCCGCTCGAACCTGTTCCGCGCGGTTCGAAAAGGAGGCTTGGGGCTCTGCCACTTGTTTCTGAAGCAGATTGTGACCAGGTTTTGTTTCTTAAGGGATCAGAATAATCCCTTTCTATGTACTGTCATTCAAGTGCGCCTTCGTGATCACATACCTGAATTTGTTGTGTCCTCTTTTGGGGGTAGACGAACGAGTCTATGTGGTTTCATGCGCGAAGCTGTATGGGCGTTCAAATTATTGAGAGTGAGATTTTCGATTGAGTACTTGAGCAACGTATCACGCAAAAAGTTATATAAGGACCTCATTGATGTTATGTTACCCATTCCCCTATACAGGTCTATGTATGCAGTGGGAAGGGAAGGTGATGTGCTCGAGAGGGTAAAGAGAATGCCCGTGCACGCCTCCGTTAAAAGTTTCTTTTCTCAGCTCCACAGTGGCACGCTTCCTGTAAAGCCATGGCTCCAGGAGAAAGGATTGGACATACACTGGAACATTAACTGTCGCATATGCTTAAAGCCGGAAACTATTGACCACATTTTTCTAGACTGCTCAGACGGGAGATTTCACTGGGACATCCTACAGCGCACTGTTAAAAAGGACCTGCCCATAAACCCTTTCGGGATCCGTTTTCTGTCTGTGTGTGATTCAGGGGGCGTGCCATTCGACATGTTTATGTTGATCAGCATGCACAGCTTGTGGCGCACAAGGATGGCTGACAGGCATGCCGATCCCAATGCGCGGCCCGCCAGAGAGTATTTCATTGAGAGTATGGTCAACATACGTGAGGTATACAAAGCGCTAAGCGAACCACCTGAATGGTTACCAATGCTTGATGACCTTGTTCAACTGAAGAGATTTTAAACTTGTGTTTATCGCAAAGGTGGCGAATGTTATAAAATCACTGTAACCTAGTGTTTCGTTTGAGACAAACGGTAATAAAGAAAAAAAAAGGGGGCCGAGTGGTCTGAAGCGCTAGGTATGTCATTGCAAGTGTTTTGCAAGTCACGAGTTCGAATCCCCAAGGGTACATTCTTCTTTTTTTTATAAGGTAACTTTTTCATTTTCCGCCGATGTTTTCTGTGCTGAGTTCACCTTTTTTTGGGCCGCAACGTTCATTGCTCCACGAACTAGTTCACACAACGCGCGCAGGCTGACACTGGCGCGCTGGCGAGTTCTCGTTGGCGTGCTGTTGCCATAAGCACCGACTGCTTGCGGGCAGTGGGCACAGGCCAGAATCAACAGACCCTTGGCCTGGTGCGAACACGCTTTTTACGATACAGGCATGAGTGAGGCAAGCTCCAAATATGGGGGAAAAGCGCATGGCATTTAAGCGTCCGCGGGGACGCGGAGGGCGTTCATCCACTGCGTAGGCCTCGGCTAGTGATTGCTACGATTCCAAGCCGTCCTGGGAGGCTTATCTTATGCATTTTACAGCCGACAACATGCCAGAAGTGCGGGACGACGATTACTGAGGTATTGAGAATGTCAAGCACGTTGTTTTACAGAACCGAAACCGAAACTTGTTTGGTTGCTAACCTTGGGTATCGTCCAATCACGGTGCGTCTCCTCCCGTCGTCACAACCCCCTTTCTCCTCTCTAATCTTTATATACCCCTCCTCCTCCTCCCCCCCGCACTGGGTTGTATGCAGGTGAGCCCCCAGCTGGGCTCAATAATATCCCCAGTGCATCTCCTTTCCTTTTCTCTTGAACCACTTAGTAGTAGTAGTCCCGTCGTCACAGCCTTTAGTTGGTGCGGCCGCCTCAAACCGCGCATGGTAGTTTTTCTTCTTTCGCGCTTTGTAAAATAATTACCAACTTGTCAACCGGATAAACGATGAAAAGTGTGCTAATTTGAGCCAGTCTACGCAGTCCAAGCAAAACCGGGAGCTTGACAAATTCACTTCAGTGTCCCTTTAAATGTTTTGCATTCGCGATATCGTTCGGGCAAGGAACGTGCCATATGTGCACGTCTTAGCGCAGATACTCTTGCAGATGAATGTTTTGCGGAATCCCTCATGTGGATACGCCTTATGTGTACTGTCATGGTCTGACGCGACGAACCTCTCCTTTAAATATTTCGGACGACAATCGCCATTCACTTGCCTCATTTATTAAAGCGAAGCTTTAGCGTCCTCACTGATGCCGTTGTACGCCAATACGGCCTGCAGGAAAGCCAACTTTCTCTGACAATGATGATGAATGATCGTGGGCGAAGTGAAAGAAAAAAAAACGCTTCCCGTGGGCGGACTCGAACCTGGGTCCCAAGCGTTATGAAGCCGGCATCCAGCTGATTGCTTCATTTCGACATGGCCGAAGCGAACGCCAAGCAGATACCGATTCGCGCTGTACACCCCAAACCCATACGGTTGGCTTGCGGAATGCACGCCCGAGAGTTTCTGTGGGTATTCTAGAAAAGTGTGGCGTACAGGGGGGATTAAAATAAATGAGAACAACGGAGCGCACAGCCTCCGACATATGCTGCACCATCTGGATAAAAAGTGAGGAAACTGCACGCATGCGCACTTTTCCGAGAGCGTTTGAGAGGGTGGCCTACATTTATGGGAAATACTTGATCATGAAGCGGCGCCGGTCGTTTATTTTGAGGCGCCTTTTCACGCTGCGTCGCCACTGAGCAGGATGATCGTTCAAAGCGCATCATGCTAGCTGCAATGAACCTGCTGCCCGCAAGGCTCCGGAATGTAGTAGATAACAGGATGCTCAGTAGTGACAGAGTATAAAAATACGCCTCAAAATAAATGACCGGCTTCTCTTCTTTGTCAAGCATTTCCCCTAACAGTAGGCCACACTCTCAAACGCTCTGAAAGAACCACGCACGCGTGCAGTTTACTGACAGTGCAGCCAGACGGTGCGGCATCCGTCGGAGGCTGTGTGCTCCATTGTTCATAATTCTTTTAATCCCCCCGTACTTCCAGAGTTCTCTGTACTCCCGGTGTGTATATTGACCAACCAAAAAATCCACCACGAAAAAGCTTCGCGTTCAACCATCGTCGTCTGTAGACGGAGGGGTGCATGACCTCTTTTTCCTACATACGCACCCAAGCGTTGTTGCGCGCAAGTCGAGGCAGCAACCTCTGCAGCAACTTCCGCTGAGCAGTCGTCACATGCAATGCTTTGCTTATAAACATTTTCATTCTTAAAAAAAACCCTAATGACATATTAGCAGACTCTGGACTGGGCTGCGCATGCGCAGTGAGATGATCCCGTCAACAGCGCCAATTAAATCAGTGCTAGCACAGCCCAATGATGAAATGGCTATACTCAGACCTTCTAAGTTCAAAACCTTTATAAAGTCGGTAAGACATCGGCCACGCAACCGGAAGGACCCAGTTTCGGCACCGGCTCCGCTGGCGTTCTTTTATTTTCGCTAGGTTGTTGTTGACAATGATGATGATGATGATGATGAGAAGGAGGAGAAGGAGAAGAGGCTCCACGGAGGCCTAGTGACGGGAAGGGTGGATGATTTACAAAGCTGAACTATTGTGTAACGTTGAACTTATCCCTGGCTCCACGTGAAATTCGGAGGAGCAGAGAGAGGGCGCGCAGGTTCAGAGTTCCTTTGTTCCGCTTGGCGCCTTCACACGCCAACTACCGCCGTGTTCTTTCCCAGCGCTGACGCGTAGCGCTCCGCAACCCGGACCCTGAGGCGCACATCGAAGTGCTCCGGTGATGTTCTAGAGTACATCTTTGCTGATGTACATTGCGCTGGTGTACATCGTTCTATGCGTCTACTATGTCTACGTGAATTTTTTATTCACCTATTGACGTGTTCCCAATGTGCTTTCTTTTTTTGTGTGGTGCGTTACCTCCGGTGCACATAACTATTTCCCTCGTTGTCCTGGACGGTAAACAGTGCTCATTGTATTTATTATTTTGTGTTCGCCTGCTCCTTTCGCATCCTTATTAGCCCTGCGTATGTTTTAAAAGTCATCTGCTGTTTGGTTTTCATCCAAACGCAAAGTTTGGGTGATTACCCTGGTTCATTTATTTTTAGTGGCTTTACACCTCCCATAGGCCTGCTGGAGCGGCTGTTGTTCCCCATTTTATTGTATTTTATTTTTTGGGAGGGAGAATACACAAAAGGAAAAGGAAGAGGAGGCTTCACACAGGCCTAGTTATGGGAACGGCGGATGATTTGCCAAGTTACACAACTTCTCCCATGCTTCGCGGGATATTCGGAGTGGCAGAAAGTGAGCGCAAAGAGTCAGATTCAGCTTAACGAACATTGCACAGATGTTGGGAGCGCAAACAAAAAGCACGGGGAAAAGAGTTCTAGAGAGGTTGCCGCCCCCTCACAGTTATTTGGCTTTGTTCTTTGTGCGTAACAGACATCTCGATGGGCAATATGTTTACGGCGGGAGAGGTACGCGTGTAAGCAGACAGCAAAACTGAGCCAGAGAACTAATCAGCCCCACATGATGCAGGTGCGTGCGCAAATGCATTTGCGCACGTTAAGATTACTCTGTCACCCTCCTCTGGTTTGCTCTTTTGCGACGGGCTCCTCTGCAAACCTCTAACTTTGGAACGTTTTTTTTTTTTTTTTTAGTTTGGTAAACGCATTGTAAGACCTACGTTTGATGACAACAGCATGTAGATGTTGAGATATTAATGGATGATGGAAAGTTGGGCGAGTTGGTTTTGATATAGTTGCTAGTACGCGTCGTCCTGTGTTTTTTCTATTGGGCATCGCCGTGTTTTTTTTTTCGTCTCCTTTTCATAATGTAGATATTGCTGCAGCCGAATAAATTTGCGATTTCCTATTTTGTTTCCCTTTTTGGCCCGTAATCTTTCTGTTGCTACTATGGGATCACAGAAGTAACCTTTTTTTTATATTCCCACGTGCACACCAGCGTGAAAATATGCTTGCTTAATCAAAGCATGTTTTGACTTTTTTGAGCTTTTGCGTTTTTGTAAAAAATATTCAAGGGTTTCTCTAATTAGCCCACAAATTTTTTCACATTTCTATTGTTTAGCACTTGATCTTTTTGAGGCGAGGACATCCACGCTGCGGGTTGAAATAAAAATACCGCGCACAAATATGCTGAAGTGGAAACTTGTGTTCAAATGTAGCAATTGAGCTCATGTGGATAACATCTTATTCCACATCCGTGAAGGGGGCTTGACATTTGTAATCCTTATTTGCAGGCTTCCGAAAAAGGCCTGAGTGCTAACCAGTACAGCTACGTATTCTCCACGTACAAGGTTGCAATGATGTTCGGTGCGGTACTAGCCGAACGAATAGTAAGTTCATCAACATTTGTTTGTTTTTCGCCGTGAGAAACGACGCTAGTGCTTTTTCTTCGTAGCTCCGTTTTTAATCCCAGTACATTTCACCGCTTTTGTCCTGCATAGGTAATCGGGGGTGTTCAGGGGCGCTTGTATTACAGATTACGCTTAATGCTACATATTTCATCGTTTCCTTTAAAGAATAGAGTAAAACCTATGTACTTCGGCTGAGAAAACTGCAAGCACAAGTGACATTGACCAATGATCCCTAAAGTGGGAATTTTCGGACAGACCATTGTCCGTGGTCCAGCAGCCATGGGAAAGAAGTGTAGATGTAGGTGTCGGCTAATGATTGGTCATGTGTTCAAAGTACTAGACACATCTACGTTGGGCAACTAGGTTTTTGATTGCAGTCACTGTTTCTACACTCTATCCCCGTAAAGCTCTAACTGAACTGGGTCTGTTTAAATGCCACTGTTTAGTGCAAGAAAACGACGATCATTTCTCGGTTGAAAAGTATGTGGTTGTGAATGTCGGTGCGTTCCATCACAATCCTTTTGCGAAGCGGTGGTTCACCCGGTACGCTTCTCGGAACAGACTTCTGCTAGTCATACCCGATATAATCATACGCAATAGTTGTGCTATTTATATCGAATATTTTATTTCCAATACTGCCCCTCTCAGCTTGAGAGCATTGCAGCTATTATAATTACAATATAATTACAAACACGACAAATAAACAATAACTGTAGGTGGACACTACGCGATCCAGCCCTTGAGCAGATTTCAGATATGCGTACATTATTTTATTGTCCTGTACCTTCTATTAAAGGTGTCACCGTGTGCAATACAGGACATTTATATTCCCAATGTTACGCATACGGAGCCAAACTGCTAAACCTACCGGCAAATGTTCTTTTGGACACAGATGGTTTGGTGCTCCCCGGCCACCTGCTACCTTCTGGGCTTGGCGGGTTGCTTCATTTTCAACGCAATATTCGGGTAAGAGTGCCTCCGTTTTTTTCGCGATTCACGAGATATCAAGTCATAAAACCTAATAGAATTACGAATATAGAAACATGGTCACGACATTTGCTTGTTATTTGTTTTAACCTAAAGTAGCTTTAAGGCAACACCTGGGTTTGGTGAATAGCGGTTAGGAGATAAAAATGATGTTTTTTTAGCTTATCATGTGGCGTGGTGGTTGTTATTCGGGATATATCATTGCGGGTACGTGCAAGAGAGATACACTTTAACTTTGTTATTTATATCTCTGCTTCTGCTTTCAGGTCCCTTTACTATATGCCAGGAGGAACCATCGTTCTGGCGGTCAGCCTTACTGCTGCTGTCTTGGGCGGCGTTGCGAACAGTCTGTACATTGTCAGCGCTTACGCGATGTTCACGAACCGATTTGTTTCCAACACGGGCATCGCTATCGTAAGTAATTTCATCTTGAAAGCGTGGTTATGGATTTTTAGCAATGCTTGCCCGGTTATTTAAGATAACATCGCATCAACGACTTTGCACGAGTAATGGCGTGTGCCGCGTCGACCACCCCATGCCAGCTATTATATTCGGGGAGGCGTCTTTGAAACGGGTTCCGTCGCCTCCGTCATGTAGTGGTAGCGTGGTGGACGGGCGCCCAGCAACATTTCCTGCCTTGGTGTTGACGACAAAAGCCGAGGGCAAAACTTTACTTGTTTAATGCATGGTGAGAGATGAGCAACGATGATACAGGAACATCCCCCTTCCGGGCGAGCCTACAACAAGACTCGAACCGAGCGACAGCAGGATCCAATGCTGTTAATCGAATGCATTCTGCGTCGGATGAACCACGTATTTATCTCTGAAGCCCTAATGGTCAAACAACCTTTCTAGTGCTTTGTACGCGGCACGAAAATAGTACAGACACACACAAACATTTTTTCCCGTGTTCATGAGAGCTGCCAGTAGCGGTGCACGTTGATCCTGAGAGAGTGGCAGAGGAGATCTCGACTGCGGCGCCCGCTTGGCAGGTGCCAGTCTCAACACGAAGAACTGTTTGTTTCGTATTCGGCAGTTGCCGAGGTGGAGTCACCGACAGCGAGGCGCCCACGCGGCGGCCGTTCTCCGTGTCGTAACCTGTCCGAGGAATGCACGCTTTCTTACACAGCAACAGAGCTCTACACAAAACTTGCAGCATGTGCGCAGAGGGTAGCGGCGTGCTGAATCGTAACACAGCAAAACTTTAAAAAACGTGTGAAGCTAGGGTACTCTGATTCGTGGAATTTCGGGAACGTCGCATTCCGTGTTGTATACAGCTTACCGTAAGTCCTGACCCCATTGATCTTCTACCTATACTGTTTATATCCGCGCACGTGTATCGAAGGAGGCATGATGTTAAAGCGTTCAGGTAAAACAGAAACAACAAACAGTTGCAGAGGACCCTTAAGCTTATTGTTATGAGATGAAAACATGGAAGTGTTCGAGCTTTTGAACTTAGGACGATTGAAGAGAATCTATAACACTTCCGATAAACGCTATCACTCTTTCCTTTGCGTCTAGAGCCATTGTGAAAGCTAAAGTTATCGCCAGCAGGGAGCGGCACTGGGTGATTTCCTCGTCGCAGCAGACCCGGCTCCCGTTTCTTATTTGCTTTTGTCGCTGTTTTATCAACACGGCTATCGAGGGCATTTATTGCTTCAACTGAAAAAAAAAAAAGCTGGCCAATAGCCGCTACATTGCTGTAAGGGCGTAATTGGAGCAGTCGAAGAACTCCAAGATAAGTTCTCTGATTGGCATAGAGCAATATTTTTTGGCTTAGGAACTTTGTGACCCCGACTCAATGCGGCGGTTGATTATGCTATGAAAAAAAAAACAGTATTTTTAAGAAGTTGAAAAAAGTGTTGCAGGGCCCCTTCAAGGAACCATAACGCCGAAGTCGCGCAACTCCCATAATACGATGAGTTTCTATACATCGATCACACACTCCTTAGGCCAGCTCCGGAATGTAGCGCCTTACTACATGCACCGCGCAATGTTTCTAACCTCAGATTGAAAACTAGAGGCACACGAGAAGAGCCGGCTCCTTTTTCTTGTGTTTTATTTCTACTCTTAGCACATTTTTAGTCATAGCTAAACTACCTAGAACACTATGTTCCACGTGACGCTCTCGCGTGTCCGTCCCTTGGTTCGATTCCCTTCCCTGTCGGGATATTTAAATGGTACAGTTTATCGCGGGCTAAATAAGCGCGAAAATATTGGTCTGTCTGCTGAATGAGCCCGTAATGTTACTGACAAGCCTGCTCACTACTGGGTTACTGACCCACTGGGATAAGGTTTGTCAGTAAATGATCTTTGGTGGTTATTCCGTGGCACCCCCGTGAATCACCCGCGCGTCCCATGACCCGAGGGTGGATCACCAACCAGTACATTGAGTAGCACTGCAGAGGGATAGACATTGGGCCGATAATATTATTGAACGTCTTGCTGGGTCGAAGCAAACAAGAAATGCACAAGCTAGGAATTTAGCATATCGGGATCAGTGTCTTCCCGCTAGCCGGCTGTCCTGAGACAGCCTGTAAGGCACATAGCTTGATTCATACATTGTGTGCGCCGGATTCTGCATATCTTTCGTGTGTGACTAGACGGTGGTTGTAGGAATCCATACAACACATGCACTTTACTTGGACTCCGAGTCTACCGCGCATGCGATGCCGTGCATGTCCTTTCATGGCATGCGCGGTACCCTCACGGCATGCATGTGATTTGGCACCAACAGCACAATTACTGCCACTTGGCGAACATGTGTTGAGGCCCCGAAACAGCGACTATATTTGGCGGTATTTTGCATGTGAACCAAGCTGCGGCGGAAGCCGCCTAGTTTATTTATGTCTCTCAACGTTCCATCGGTGTCCGCATAAACAGCTGTATTTATTCGTTATTGTGTGCCTCTTCTCTATCACCACAAAGCTCTGCCCATGATCTGAAGCTTTGATAGGGTGCTTTGTAGCAGGATGCCGCTAGTATTTGTTGATAGGAATCTTAAAAAAACGAGGCGGGAGCGATTTGTTTAAGTACGTACTATTCAGTAGATACGAAAGAGTATCAGCACTTTCAGGAGTAATATTAGCTGCTACCTTGGCTTTAATGGAAAAAAGAAGTGCGCGACGTTTTCTTCCTTTTCTTTGCAGGCCTCCTTGGAGTTTACTTTCACAAGCGGAAACATGATAGGATCAATCCTAGGCGGTGCTCTCATCGACGTAAGCACAAAACAGCAACGTTGTCTCTTTGAAAAAAAGTTTCATGGCAGCTCTCAGCAGGGACCAATTACGTAGAATATTGATCGCAAAGAAGTAAAACTCCCTATTACTGCTGTAAAGGTTGCTCCCAATCTTCGTTTTTACTGTCTTTACGATTGACGTACTTGCTAAAGACTGACCTAGTTATTACGAGATGGTAACATATAGGGAGTTTTTTAAATCATGCATTTGAAGAAACCCGGCATTCAATTGCTTTTAAATGTAATGTTTACAATGAATTTCAGGCGGGATTTTATGTTCGGCTTGCTGGGTATTTGCGCGTTGGATAAAAAGCTATTTAACTGTCTATTCCAGAAATGGGGGTACCCTATGCCATTCTTCGTCATCGGCGTAATAATCATCGTAGCCGGTCCGGCAATTTATGCACTTAAATCCGTCCTGAACAAGGATTGCGGTAAGAAGAGCCATCCATACATCCAAACCATCCATCACACTTATGCTGCTGTTCCGCATTTTCTATTACTTAAAAACATTTAAAGAATTGTATAAGATACAATATAACCAGTATTTGATATCTGAGCTTATTTTTCGAAGGTTTAGAAATTGCCTTCAGCTCGTCATACTTAAAATTTTAAAACTTTTAAACCGCTAAGAATAAAATTAAGACAAGAATTTTACGTCTCGCGTACGTGAGGGCAGATGCCTATGTAGCATATTTCACAGCGTTAGCTGTAGCAACTTCCCCAGTATCACGTCATCTGCACGCAAAACATCAAAGCCCCTTTCTTAAGAAAAAGATTGTTAAAACGCGAAGTTTTCCCCCATCCAACCTGAGTCAAACTCCAAAATCCACGACCGTGTCCTAATGGCGCATTCGAATAGACGTCGGCTTCATTACGCGAGGAGAGAGAGAGACTAAACATATTTATTGTTCCTTAGGGAAGAGTCTTTAGGGTGGCCTCCTCATTCCAGGAGTACATTGGCACGGGCCGCGTCTTCTGCCCCCTCCACCAACTTGCGCTACCCAGCTTCGATTACGACCACGCGAGGCGTTTTTTCTTTACTGAGGAGCTTGATGTGCCTTTGCTTATCATCATCATCGATTTGTGATACCCACTGTGTAAAGTCGGCTTTCCTGCAATGCATTTTTCTCGAACGAACGACGCAATCGGTGACGCATAGAAAAGCTTCGCTTTAAAAAAAGCAAGAAACAGCGCCCAAGAGATTTTCCTGAATGCGGCGCAACCGTTGGTCGCAGTGTAATGAAATTTCGCACGGAAGTTGGGGCAAAAAAGTCTCCTCCCAGGGTGGTGTCTAACTCCTCGTAATGCCATTCCCTACGAGTTCTAAGGAATTACAACATTTCACCCCGGCGCACGCCTCTGCCGGGACGAGAAATTGTCGCGATTGTAGCGCCCGCATTAAATGCACGGTGCGTGTGATCGATTGCGGTCGAACTGTTGAACAGATGTGATTGAGCATCCAGGATGCTGTCGCGTTGTTAGAACCTTTACATCATAATCATCATCAACAACCCGCTAGGTCCACCGCTCCGGTTTAGCGCCACCCTAGTCCATTGCTTGTGTCCGAAACTCCTTATTCCATTCCTCCATTCAGTAACTGGCCTTCCCCTTCTTCGAGACCCGTCTCTCGGTATTCACTCTGTCACCCTGGTAGTCCGCTGGTTGTCATTTTAATGTCAGCCTCAATGGCTGATATTGAATTCTCTAAAAATGTGACAGATCGTTTTACATATTCATTGCGTTTCACGAATTTCCGAGCAGAATAGTCAGCTAGGTATACTGGACATCTGTGGACAGAAGGCCTCAAGCATGTGAATTCGTTCGTCCCCCTTCCGCCATTTTCAGGGTCGTACGCTCAAGCACACGACCCGAAAGAACTGCCGGTGAATTACTCGAAGCTCGTGTGGGACCCGATGTTCATTGCCGGACTTGGATGCATGGTGCTCTGCTGGGGTATGCTGGGATTCAACGAGCCAACGCTGGAGCCCAGCCTCAGAGAGGTTAGCTTGCCACATTTTTCCACTATCCTGGATTTACTGCACACTTTTCAGAATACATGCTTCGAACCTGCGCAAAGTTTGTCATCGTTACAGCAGGTGTATCTCGGCCTGTACTACTAGCAACGGTGGTTTTAAGTACAGCTTTTTTTACGGGAGCGATAAGACCCGCCGCAATGGCTCAGTGGCTAAGGCATTGCGCTGCTGAGCACAAGGTCCAAAGTTCGATGCCCGGTCGCGGTGGCCGGCTTTTCTCATGGAGGCGAAAAGCAAAAACGCCCGTGTGTACGAGATTTCGGCGCACGTTAAAGATCCCCAGGTGGTCGAAATTAATCCGGAGCCCTCCACTACGGCGCGCCTCATCGCCTGCGTTGCGTCGGCGCGTTAAACCCTACAATCAATCAACGTGAGCAATAAAGCAATAAACTGTATTATCAAACACCACAGTAAGGACGTCATCTGTAGAATATTTCTTGAAATTGTGAGAGCGCATGCGTCAACATTGTTATCGCCTGTCTCTTGTATCCCGCGTTGCAGTTGCCTCCTTCTTGCACTTCCCAACTGTACTTTGTTTGCTTTTCCGAAAGTGTACTTTTCTTCCTTGAGACCCTGTAACCGTAATGTTCCGTCATCTCCCAGTTTTTTTAATACCTTGAAACTGTGCTGACAGTATCAATAGAACTAATGAATAAATAAATTACAAGATTCGAGTTCAACCAACCCGTCCACCTTGCCGTACTCTTAAAAGTGGTTGGTTCTTAATCACTCCTGTTTCGCAACAGCGACCAATAGCTGCGGTAAATACGCCACTGTAAGCCAGTAACGAGGCACGTGAGCCAGTAACGAGAGCCAGTAACGAGATCTGACGAGAATGTAAGCCAGTAACGAGATCTGACACTAAAAATGTGGTCTGCGCATGAAATTGCGCAATGCAAGCATTGCGTCTGTTATTGCGTTATGCGACACCGCAGTTTCCACTCTTCAATCAAACCAGCTGTCCCGCTTGATACTCGGCAGCTTTGCACCTGGGACACAGTAATTGGTCGTGCAGGTCCATCGGAGTTAAGCAGACCGACAGCATTTTCTTACAGTGTAACCCAGCTAAGCAAGAGAGCAAACAAATGGTACGTATGAGCAAGAGCACAGGAAAAGCGCATAACTATAAAAAGCGAGTCCCATGCTCTGTGTTTATTTTTGCGCTGATTATTGTATTTAATTAATAAATAGCAAATACTCTAGCAGCATGTAATTCTCAACTATAGTGGGTCGCAGCCCCAAGGCGTGGTCCACCTTGATGCGCCCCAGCTGTAGTCTTTCTCTTATTTTCAGTTTCAGCTTACCAGCACCCAAATTGGAACCGTGTACACGAGCCAGTTCGGAAGCTCTGCAGTCGGCAGCATCATTGCAGCAGTATTTACTCACTTCAAGGTTTGTAGCTGTCATTTTCCCGTTTCGCATGGTCACATGTGTGTGTGTACGTGTGCGTGTGCGAGGGGCCTGAATGTAGGCGGCTGTAGCGGGCACTTTTATGACAACGTTACATGCTGCGGTCGTGCTCGCAGGGAGAAACGCTGTTCGCACTCATCGGCCTGGTGCTGTCCTTCGTGGCCTTCCTAATTATCGGGCCAGCACCATTCATCCCCATCGACCGGTAAGAAATCTCAAGGCTAGAGTAACAGTTCACCATACTTTCACGTCTATTTCATAACACAGCTAGAGCTACAGACAGACACCGGTAGTTAAGGAACCCGTGTTCCCAAAACATAGAGCAACGAGTTGTTTCGCTACCGTCTGCACCATACTCACGCTCCAGGAATCCACGGAATTGGTCATGGTTACCTACCCAGTATAACGTTAAAGAACCAACGATCCATACTGCCCCATGTATCTACCTTGTGCGTACCTGTACACCCCCACAGTGAGGGCACTAAAACTATATTTACGCGTGCACCCCCCCCCCCCCCCCGTCCCTTCCCTCCACTTCCAACTCGTTACTGATAAACCGGCCACCAGTTATGGGCACGAAAGGCACCGCTAAAATTGTCGCTCTTAAACCCTTCAATATGATCTAGAAATACTGTCTCCCGTCGACGTTGCTGTTCATCCGGGAGAGATTCCCAGCTACTCGGCGAGCTGGAACTTGCAGTGGAAATTCTGGCGGCAGTGGCCTTCTGTTCACGAGTACCGCTTCCTTGGCGCGTTGGTATTGCATTGCATAAAAATGCACAGCGCATGCGGACAATGGCAAGAAAAGAGACACCACGGAGCGCTACTTTCAACTTCAGAGTTAAAAGTAACGCTCCGTGGTGGCTCTTGTCCTTGTCTGCATGCGCTATTAGTTTTCTGCAAGGTTTTCTGTTCTTTTCGCACCAATTCACGCTTCCGTTTCCTCAGACGCTCCTTCTGTTCCCGCTGTTCTTCCTCCGAGCGAACGACATACGTCTGTCCATAGGAGTTAAAACCTGGATGGTCTAGGCTTTATTGTAGTGTACAAACGTGTGGCTGTCCGTTCCCGTCCCATGTCGTAGGCATCTCTCTGTCTGTGTAGCACACCAACCCAAACCCAAACTGCCCGACCATTGAGGACAGCTGACAAGTCGCATTAAGCCGCGAGATTCCACGTTTAAATTTCCCGCCAGCAAAACGCTCATGTCATCGGTAGCGGCATGAAGACTCGCTGTGCATGCACGCCCACCTGCTTCCACCCCCAACCAGCGCTCGCATCAACCGGCAAATGGTGATGGGCGCGTGTTTAGGAATACACGGGCGAAAATGTCGCGCAGAAAGCCTTTCACGCTGGAAAAGAATTATGGGTTCACGTCGGCGTTCAAAGCGAGAAAGCTGTTCTGGTGAAGCCTGACAACGGCGCTACCGCCGTTATCTGCCGATTGCGCAGCTTGTGAAAGAAGCACCGCTGGTGGAGAGGGGAATAACAGTTCGATGCCGATCGGCGGTGGCGAGGAGGAGCGCCGCAGTGGCGCCGAGTACATCTGCTTCACCGGTGTGTGTGTGTGTGTGTGTGTGTGTGTGTGTGTGTGTGTGTGTGTGTGTGTGTGTGTGTGTGTGTGTGTGTGTGTGTGTGTGTGTGTGTGTGTGTGTGTGTGTGTGTGTGTGTGTGTGTAGGGGGGGGAAGGGGGGGGAGATGGCGGTTAGACTAATGATGCTTCGCAGTGATAAAACACACCGAAACGTTCTGTGCACTTTGATTCATGGCGTGGATCAGCAAAAATAAACACAAAAAGCACTTGGCGCGCGCTTTTGGATATACTGCATCAGAAAAACAGTCATGAGGAAACACATATTTCGCGTAGAGTACTCCCATTCGTTTGCCATGCGTTTCACAGGCCGTGCGTCATAAAGCGCTTGTGCCTGCCTCCTCCCTGTGTCCTCTGTCGTTTTTTTTTTTGGGGGGGGGGGGGGGAAGGCGGTAATCCATGACACGAAGTCATGGATTACCGCTAGCAACTAGCCCAAACCCAAACTCTGATAAGTCATAAAAAAGCCACATAAAGAAACGCGCATCGACAGAAATCGCGCCGGTTCGGTGGCCTTCAGGTTCTGTCGAGGCAGTGTCGCAACAGCACGGATATCGACTCTGCAAGAAGTAGCTGCAGCGAGTCCGATGTCGGTTGTATGGGATATATAGTCGACATCGGCAGAAGTCTCGGCGGCAAACCTAGCCCAGAATAAACGCTTTTCTGCTCTCATCTCATGAGAATTTGCTTACGAATACTGTGCAACTTTCTTGAGTCGCACTTTCAGTGAGCCCGATGGTATATTCTTGCTTACGGGTGAGAAAGACCAGCAGCAGCACGGCGAAGACAATTTACTTTGATATGGTCCCTATGGCTTCGCTACGCGGGCAGTGGCTCAAAAATATTTCCCGATGATAACTACGTATGCGGCTCTCATCGCAGGCCCTGGCCGGGGTTAACTTTCGAACACGCAACTTTGCCATCTGTAGTGCTGGCAAGCCACCTCGATGGAGGTGCAACAAGAGGGACACAATTTATGTGAAAGAACCGCATCCTCCGAACAAGTGTGCGTCGACTAGTGCTCCCTTCGCAGTGAAACGTTTGTTTGTTTGTTTGTTTGTTTGTTTGTTTGTTTGTTTGTTTGTTTGTTTGTTTGTTTGTTTGTTTGTTTGTTTGTTTGTTTGTTTGTTTGTTTGTTTGTTTGTTTGTTTGCTTTCACGGCGCTCCCATGCACCTATGAAGTGGCCCGGGTGCAGCTGCTTTGCACAAATTCACGTCTCTCTTGAAAAATTTTGCACGTGCGGAAATGAGTTTCACGCAAAAAGAAAGCTCCTCAACGTAAATCCAAAGTCGATAAAGGTTCTGAATGTTTGAACGAACGAAAATTCTCACAAATGAATAATGCTAGCCTAGCAAGCAGATATAATAGCAGCGTGGTTTAGTTGTGTACGTTGACTTTTGCTTAGCTGTGAATCAGGTCCGGACGGAGCAGTATATTCTACGTGCTAACCGGTAATATAGGGACTGATCGGTACGGTCGGCATTGATTGTTACGGCCGCTACATTTTAACACGAACGTGTTTTATTCCGGGGTACAACAAGACCTCCCCGACGTCATATCCGTTAAGGAAATTACATCGCCAGAAAAAGTTCCACTGAAGCGGCGGCGCTAGGTTTCGAGCCCACGATCAATTTGCCGCAACGGGAGGTTTGAGACACTCTGCCAAGTGGGCTATGACTAACGCCTGTTCAGCTCTACGAACCCGCTTTATATCCTTCCCTATAAGATTCGGAGATGGTGCTGTCGTCTGGGAGAGGTGAAGCGAAGTAGTGCGTTGTGACGCTAATGAGCGCCGATAGTTGGCGCTACTGCTGCGGGCCGCGAACTCTGCCTCTCGCGTTTCACAATCTCAGCTCTTCGCAACTCAACCAGTTCGGTTTGTTCGCACGGTTTGCGAGCGCTGGATTTACGCAGTGCTCTTGAGCGTGTAACCCTGTGTCCAATGTTGATGCATCTAACGGTGCCATACCGATCCAATATAAATAGCAATGTGCAAGTTCACGTCGATGCACAATAAACTTTAAACTGCTCCTGTGAAGGCACAATTTCACTTTCGTCTTGTACCGATTCCTATGAAAGAGGGATCAACCACATTTTATTCCTGAAGTCGCAGGTCGCACGGCTAGCCCAGAGAAGCTGGCGAGATTGGGGATTAAATTCAGAACCACCTGACGGAGCACGGCTTCCCTACGGATAAATGTTTTGGGCCCGCTAGCTTCTATTGTCGCCGGCTGCTATTGGAAAGTCGCTATCTATAAACGCGATCCTTCTCCACAGGCAGTTTTTTTTTTTTTTTTTTGCAAATACAAGTTGTTCCAGTTCTTTATTGTCATGCTTAGGGTCCTCGTTCTTGCTATAAAATGTCCGCTTGACACATGAGCCTACGTGGCGGAGCTTATGACCGGTAGGAGATTCAACGTTTAGCATCCCTAGCAAAAACTCCGATACAAATTCTAATACACGCATATGCTTGTTGCTAGACCTATCAGTCTGTATTCATCTTTTAGGTCCATCAGTCTGTATTAGTCTATTAGATCTTTCAGTCTGTATTAGTCTATTAGACCTATCTGTCTGTATTAGTCTATTAGGTCTATCAGTGTGTATTAGTCTGGTAGGTCTATCAGATTGTATTAGTCTGATAGGTCTACCAGAGCGTACTAGTACTATCAGAACCAGCGGCAAGTTCGAACAAGGCAATGAAACATTGCAGCACATTTTATTATCAGGGTACACAGGCAAATTCGTCTGGCTGACAGAAGTCTGGCTGAATAATTTAATGATGCACAAGTTTCTAATCTTATTAGGAACGAACGAATAAATTTCAATGCGAATCCACAAAATAGCTGCAGCATGCAATCACAAAAGCTCAAGTCAAACCTGTATGGTCCAGGCATAGGTATACACATCGAGCGCATTACTGGCCGACTGAACACCATTCTCATTGTGATGCAACTTCAAAACGGCAATCACCCTTCCGCAACACGCGATTATAATGGAGTCTCTTCGTCGTGAGGCATTCCGTCGAGAAAGAACAAAGGCGTCCAAAGCGGCGAGGTGACGGGTCAAAGATGAGTCGAGCGGCGGACCGGATCATATTTCTCAATGTTAGGCGGGCGCTACACACATCGCCAACACTTCTCGATGACGTGATACACACGCTTTCTTAGGTGTCAGACGTTCGTTGCACATAGCAGAAGGACCAAAGATGTCCGAAGCAGCGAGGTGACGGGTCCAAGTTGGGTCGCGCTGCGGCCCGGTTCATGCTTGCCAAAGTTGCGCCGGCGTTACACACATCTGCAACACTTGTCGATGATGCGATGCACACGCATCTGATGTGAAATAACGCTACAAGCCGCTTGCTTCTAGCTGTCTTCTTCTCGAACGTACGCGCACGCCAGCCGCACTTTGTTGTTGTCGCCATATTGGCTACCCAACGAAGACCATGGCATGGCTTGGCTTGACTTCGCTGTAGTCTTGCCGGCTTAGTTAGATTTCTTGCTCTGCTTGTGGCCTTGCTGCCACAGCACTCTTAGTTCCCATCAGGTCTCTTCATTTCTGGTACCAGTGCATTTTTTAGGAGCGGAAGTGAAAAAAAAAATGCTGACCTACTTTGCATCATAATTTGGTTAGAGATTTACGGAGACTTACCAGTGAACACAGCACTTCATAATATTATACCAAATAAAAATTATAGCTCAAGAGCCTTCATTTCAACCTTTTGTCTTGTGATTTTCAGGGAAAAATAAAAATTTAGGAAACCGCACTTTGTGGATCCATTTGTATAGTTTCTATTTGAACCAATACGTGTCTTTTAGTTCGTATTAGACTCATACAAACTAATAGCTTTGAAGTCTATTAGCGGTCTATCAGATCTATTTGTATTTGTAAATTAATACAAACTAATAGGTTCATTTGTATTAGACTAACACATCTTATACATGAAACCATAAAACTGATACAAGTTTGTATAAGACTAATACATGTCTTATATACCCAATACAAAAATGTATAAGACTAATACCAGTTTCCATCAGAATTTTTGCTAGGGATATACTTAACTCTTGCATGTTTCAGTCGTGAGGTTATTCCAAGAATATCAGGAGGCGTATGAGTATTCATTCGTTTGTAGCGCTCAGGGACTTGCTAGATTTAAAGAGCACAGAAAATATTCATTTGACACCCATCATTTAACTCCGACTACCTGACTTCCAAAGCTTTGAATCTATCAAGTGAACGCTAGACTTCGCTAAGGCTGGCTTCAAACAAGACACTCGAATTCGATCGCCGCTACAGGAAGCTCTGACTAATTATATTATTTTCATGCACATGAACTAATAGCTAACATGAAACTTGAACATTCTTCGCAGGAACCTGACGATGGTCTACTTTGCTCAAGTTTTCACGGGCGTAGGCATATCATCACTCTACATCTGTGGATTCTGCCACTCACTGACGGTAACACTGTAAGTACGACTTAATCGACCAGTGCTACTGAAACTAAACATGCACTGTGCTGTAAAGTCGTACCGTAAAAATATTGTTTATTCTGTTTTTCGCGCAAACCAGGGTTTGGGTAAGTTTACTCAACGTTCAGAGGGAAATTTGGCTGCATGCCTAAGCACACGTTATGAATAGCATGAAATTTACTGGCTTTGCACGGGAGGCAGGTTACGCTGCCATAATCGTGAGTCACCACCTTCACAAAACGCGTGTTATCAAAAATCCCCGTGTCTCTTTATATGGGGTGCTATGGCTACTCTAGCAGTTCGAGTGTTTGTGCATAAAACGAACCTGCTTCCCGTGAATTTCCATCGTCTCAGAATTGCCTCCCTGGGTTTATGCGCCATATATAATGCTATTTTCGAAGCCTAGATTATTATCCATCCAAACCAAACGCAACTCCAACCCGGCAATGCATGCGCCTGACATGACGGGGAGAACAGGCGTAGCGGGGCATTTTAATGCTGGTAGCACCATTGCTCTCTTCTACCGGGTTTTGTTGTGTCGGTATCTATCTAACCATCCTCCCATTGTAGAGATTCAATTTGACCTTCGAACTGACGAGGATGGAAGCAGCGGAAGGATTGATATAGGGAGAGACTCGATGGAGGGATAGAGAGGTAGAGAGAGATGGTGGGACAGGGAAATAAATGGGGCCTTCCGCCAACAAAAATCCGTCAGGAATGGCTTCTCCTAGTTTTGTTTTGTTTGTTACAGCAGAGCTGCTCATGGCCACTGTACCATAGAATTTCCGTGTCCGCATACACTAAGCTCCCCATTCTCCGTGGCGTACAGACGCCCCCCTCTTGAGAAAGCGGAGCAAACCAGTAAGGCATGTGGAGACACCTGGCGTAGCAAGAGGAAAGTTAGAAAAGCATTCAATGCCCCATAGCGTTCTGCGCTCGATGCGCTGATGGATTCGGCTGTCTCGGAGCATAGAGTTTCTTAGTAAGTATACTAGAGAGGAAACTGCTCTAGGTAACCCATGTCATCGTGTGTGTGTGTGTAAGGGGGAGGGGGGGTCATGGGAAGATCTTCCTTTTTGGCTTGGGCTTGGCATGACAATTGGTTTTGGGGATTTGCTTTTTTCACTATGCATTAATACGTCTACGTGCTTCGAGGTAGCCGAAATACTTCCTGTTCTGTGGTAGCCATGTTCGGTGAAACAGCAGGCAGTGCGTGATCGCACCTGACGTTGGTCATGCTGCACAAGAAGGACGGATGACAGCGGGTAATATGCCGCCGCGAAATTTGTTGCGGATGAAAAAAAAGAAAGAAAACGCACTTTGACGGGGACAAGATACGACAGATACGGGCGCCTGAAACTGTCCTATCTTGTCAACGTTCATGACTGTTTAACACCACGTTTTCTTTTTTCTTGTTAAACTGTAGCTGACGGTTGTTACACAGATTCACCACGAAGGCAACGTTTTCATAGGCACGCTCAAAAAACTTTCCAAACTATTCAAACAACTTATTATTTGAAATAATGGTAAAATTAATAAAATCGGAGTCTCTAATGAGTTTTCCAGCCCAATATTAACACTGTTCGTAACTACAACCTTGGCCTGCAAAATAGCAGGCACAAACGTTCCGGCAAAAATACGCTTTACTTACATTTTTCTTTTTTTTAAAACTGCCTGTTTTATTTTCCACTTACATAATTGCACACTATTTTTCGCGTTTTTGTGGAACTTTGTTTAAATTTGCGGTCACTAAAACATTTCAATTCAAGCCAATGATGAAACTTAGGCGAGCACATGGCTTAATGGCGGTCCATGACGACACAGACGGCCTTGATGTGAGCCGCATAGACGCTAGCGCCAGATTCCTGTCTAGTGTATATTGTAAGAAACTCTATGTCTCGGAGGTTACAGGGGCTGGTCTCCTCGAGGCTCTGCTGATCCTAAGGAACGCAGTTAGGTAGTGTTGCGTGTAATTTGCGATGCGATACGGGGGCCACGCGTGGTTAAAACTCCCGAAGAGCAGCTCCCTTACGAAGCGCAACGGGGATGTCGATGTGTTCGTGGCTACTTACTTTGCGGGGCTTAGCTGAGAGGCCACAGGCCCTGTGGTCGTAGTCCGTGGTTTTAATGTGGGTGTGTTGGGCCAGAAAAAGGGTTAGGCGTTTCGTGTGAGATATCTGGCTTGCGATGTTACACCGATCAACTCAGTCGACCACCCAGCGGCGTACATGAACTGACTTTACATTACGCAAGAATGTGCGCGCAGTTGCTGGCGTGAGTGCATACAGCAGCGACCACAAATCCATTGCGACCGTCGTTACTAAGTGACAATGGGTGTCGCAAGCAGTCTTTACCACATGTTTTCGTACCGCACTGTTCAGAGCTTCACTGCTCGCCCACCTTAGCAAGCCGGGATGGCCGTGATTTTTGATATTTTTCTAGCAGTACAAAATACTAAAATATGTTTCTAGCAGTGCAAAATACTAAAATAAATGTCCCCGCAACCTCTGCGTAGAAACTGGCACTAGCTGCGGGAAGTTTGTCATCAAAAAAGCGTGCCTTCTAGCTTACATTTTGTTTTCCTATTTCACGCCTAAACAAAAGAAATTAACAAACTTTTCAACTAACAGCATTTGCTGATTTTTTCTCTTTTAGTACGGGGAGAAACACAGCTAAATGCTATATTTTCTCGCGCAATGTGGGTAACGGGATCGGGGTTCTATCGTAGTCAACGTCGTCACACTGGTTCGCGATCACTGGCATATTATTGCAGTACTCATTCTGTCCAGCTTTAATTAGTGCATTGAACCCTTGTTGTGTGCTTTTTATGTGTTTTTATTACTAAATGTGCATTAGAGTTTGCCCCCCAAATGGATGCTGAAGCCTGGTCGTCATGTCACTCATTTTAAAGCGGCAATTTTTCCTATCTACGTCCCGCCACGCCGTTAGTTCCGTCTTAGTGATCAAACTCGTAATATTTTTGTTGAAGGCAGCTGTTTTTCGCCCTGAGTAGCCACGCATCTCAAAGTGCAGAGTACACAATAGCTTCTAAATGTTGTTACAACTAAACTATAAAATGGCCATTACTCTGAAAGCCACGAAACATAGCATAGTCCTAAGGTTTTTGCAGTGGACGGCCACATAAGGTTCGCATGTACAAAAAGAGAAAGAAATAGAGGGAGAAATTCTTGACTGAAGCAGCAAATCTTTCATTTTCTCTGTGCAGTGAACGAGGCTATCCGGATACCGTCCGGACCACAGGATTCGTGTCAAGTGCGGCGCACACTTGTCTTTTCTTGGGGTAAGTGCACGAGCGAGCTTAGGGAGAAAGGGGGAGAAAGAAAATGTTTTAACTGGGCCGATGATCTCGGGAGTGGATATCTCGCCCGGGCAGCCACGTGACAACCTCGCCGACTTCACCCGGTTTACCGGGTCATATCGGTTTACAGCTCACCGATGAGTTCTCCCACCACTCAGGGAAGGATGAGTTGGGTAGGGGAGGGAGTTTTGGATTCCGACCCCGCTCCAGGACGAGGTGTTGGAGAGTGCCCGTTTATGACAGAACTTGCATTCAGCTCTATATTGAGCGGGGTAAAATAACTGTATTCTGTGCGGGTGAGCGTAACTGCCTGCTTGTATTTGTTTAAGTGTTGCTGCTTGGACTGCCGCACTGTGCGCCGCGTTTAGAGCATGAACGAGCGTTTTCCAGGTCAGAAGCTGTCCACCCACTCCACGGCGCTCACACGCGTACACGTGCACACCCACGTTTCGACGTTACCCTGCCAGCGAAATGACATCAGCTTCATGCCGCGGTTGACCCCTGCCATTCGCTATCCCACTATACCCATTCGTTCATAGAAATGCATGCCTTTTTTTCAAGAAGGGTATCGGATGCCAGCCTATTTCAGGGTCTAAAATTATTACGCAAGTTTGGTACGAATAATGCAGATAGCTCAGCAGATACCTGTAAGGAGTTTTACTGTTCAGTTGTGATAGCTTCCCTCCGTAAAGCCATGTTGCGACTTGTCATTGAGGGTTTAGAGTTTTACAAACCGTGTGCCGGCTTTGGTTGTTTCAAAGTCCCAATATTGCAGCAGCTACATTAATATTTCAGACTTGTTTCTCTCAAAATCAAGGCCCAGTTCAGTCATGTGTCATTGACCACCGTTGCTCTAAATATTTCAAGGGTTGGTCAACATCACGAAGGTTTCATTATTTCGTGCGCCTATTTTTGTTCATTTGTAATAATGAGTCAGAAATAACACTTCAAGTTTTTGGTGAACGCTAAACAATTGCATATTACCAGTTGACTTCCCTCTTCAATAGTTTCGACACACGCCGGACCCTATTTCGCTTTAATTTTGCTATTTTCATTAGGTGTGAAGTGCTCTAGCCATTAGTTACCCTCATAGATATTTTTAAGCGTGGTTTGCGTTCCCCTCTGATACAGGTATTGTGCTTCTTTTATCGTTTTCCAGCGGCGTCGTGATGCCTCCCGTAGCTGGATACCTAGTAGAGGCCTTCAATTACCCGGTGGCATCAATGGTAATGGCAGTGCTCATTGCAGTTTGGGTAAGATTTTTTTCTAATCTGTGGCTATCGCAAGGTTCCGTGTATTTTCAGAGTAAAAAATAAGTGCAGCATACAAATGCCTTCACACATTGTTATCGGAATGCATCAATTCATCTGTTATCAAAACCACTTGCTGTGCATATGTCCTCCTGAACATTTTTACAGGCCTTGGACGCTTCCAGTCGGCCAGTACGATAATATATAGGCCACGAAACTAACGTATTATGTTCCCCAGAAGAACTTCATGTTTTCTCAATATTTTCTGTGAGCTCTAACGTAAGCCTGTATGTCTTGCCAGTCTGAACTGGCCAGAATGCTTTCATTTGCAGTATTGTATACGACTTTCTTATGGTATGTTTTGCAGAAAACACGTCAAAACATTTTACTTTTTTAGCGAAGCTACTCTTCAAAATATTGCGTGATAGCTATAACTTCTCCCGCACCCGAAAGACGAAGTGAAACTTCCCCCCTCGAGGGAATGATGTGATTGTTTCCACTTAACGTATCAAATCAAGTCGAAATCTTTATTTCAACATCAGCAACTACAAGAGTTCTCGATGCTGGGGGCACAATCAAAAAGCGGTGGCTCGGCTTGACTGGGAGAGTGCCCCGTATACATGGCAAAAAGTAGCAAACGCATGAGTCACATAAATTCTTGTAAATTTCACACAACAGTTAAAATAAACGTAAAATGCAGATACACAGAAGTATGCCGGCACATTCACTTTTAATTTATACAAAAAATAAATAGTCAGCAACAATCAATCGGCGCGTAGGTTTGCGCAAACAAATAAAAAAAAGACGAAAAAAAAAGGAAAACGGTTATGAGCCTGGAATTGTTTAACAATGTTTTTAAACTTTCTTTTTTTTTTGTATTTTGTTTTTGTATTTTGTGCTTAAATCGGCTATTTCGCTCAGGTACGTGTTTTTATTTTTCAGACGTGTTCTGTACCGGCGGAGTAGTTGCAGCTTATAGAGGTCATTTACTGGTGTGATTGATAAGGACCTTAAAATTAGAGCTGTGTGCGTGTCGTAAGGGGCATCTGGCACTATGCGGAGTACCTTTTTTTGTAATAGCATCAGTTTTGATGCGTTTGAGTCGGTAGTAGTACCCAACACCAAGTGACAGTACGAAATGTTGGATAGAAATAAAAAGTTTTAATTTATTACCTTAACTGATGGTGCTACGAAAAACCGAATCCTAGATAGCATGCCTGTTATCCTAGACAGTGTGCCTATTACTTTATCAACATGCAAATCCCCAGACTGATTTCTTGAAATATTACACCTAGGCTTTTTACCGATTGAACAACTTCAATGCACTCTGCATCAAGCATAAGTGGGGCGATGAGCACAAGGCTTTATTTTTGGGTCTGAAGAATACAGCCTTTGTTTCATTAATATTAATTTTTAAGGAAGAGTTCTTGCTACAAGAATATAATCGTGCAAGAGTTCTGTTGGCTTTTTTTGTTATATCAGGAATATTTGGGCCACAAAAAAGTAGGGTTAGATCGTCAGCATATATAACAAACATGGAGCTTTCGTCAATGCGGACAACATTGTTAATATAAAGGTTGAAAGCGATGGGTCAAGTATACTGCGCTGTGGCACACCTGAAGGAATGGGCTTTGGTTCGGAATGGTAGCCGTTAACTGCAACTGTTGTTGCCGGTGCTCTAAATATGACCTTAGAACTTTCAGGAAGCATCCCCGAAATTCGTAATGCCCCAACTTTAAGCATAAAGTTTCATGATTAATGCAGTCGAACGCTTTTAAATAATCTATTAATATTCCGAGTGTATAACAACGTTCCTCAAATGAGTTTAAAATTAGCTCTTTTTGAGTTAACAGTACCAATTCTGTAGACTTCCGTTTCGTGAAACCGAACTAGAATGGTGTTATTATTTCATGTTTGTTCAAGAAACTACTCATCCTGTTATTTAATAGCTTTTCAATACATTCAGAAAAATTGGAACTATAGAGATAGCCCTGTAGTTAGATAATTTATTTTTATCCCCGCCTTTAGATCGTAGTGACTTCAGCAATCTGAAGCTTTTTTGGGAACATACCAGATGAAAAGATTACGTTTATGATATATTCCAACGGAGAGGCAATTATAGCGGATGCATGCTTCACGGGTTGTATTTTCAGCTCATCAATATCACAGCATTTGCTGTTGCTAAGAAGTTGCAGTGTTTTCTGCCCTTCCTCACTTGTCACGGGGCTCAAAAATACGCTATTAGCGACTTTCCGTCCCATATAATCTGTACAGCTGCGAGAATGAGGAATGTTCGGAGCAGACACAAAGAAGTCGTTGAAAGTGTCCATTAATTCTGTACCTTCTTTAATGTTGCCGTTTACACTAACCTTATCGCAATTGGGGTTGTGGTTGGGGTTTGTTAAATTTTTACGCGTTTCCAGACAACGCCTGTTTTTTTAATTACTTCGTCATTGAACAAGGTGCGCATGTACGCTCTCTTAGCGCTGCGTGTTATCGAATTAGCCTTGTTCCTGCAAGCTTTAAATTTCCTGAGGTCATCTGATTGTGTGAATTACTGACTAAAGCACCGCTTGAACGCTGTGACACCACTGTTGATGCTTAAGTGTACCCAAATACCATATCTATATGCGGTGTTGGAGGCATCGTTGGAGTGCATTAAGCATTTTGCTACCATTCAAAAAGCTGTGTTGAATGCTGTAAATAACCAACTTCAGTAGTGCGCGAATAGAGACATTTTAATCCGCCCAAACAACAGTTGAGCAGCCTGTAAATGATTAATACTTATAGAACAATCATTGTCCAGAACCTCTTATATATAGTTCCTAAAATATGTATTTGTGAGGGACTGACCATCATCTTCAATTTCCCGTACACACTTCGTTGACCGTAAGGAACGTTAAGGTTGAAACTTGGGCCAGTTTATTTTCCCTTGAATACATTTCACCAACGAAAACAAGACACGGACGAAGAGAGATGAAGGCAGAAAGCTCGCTTGACTTCAACTAAAACTTTTACTTGTAGTTTTTTTTTTAATGACCGTAAAAAAACTCCAATGTCCATTGCCTTCAGCTATACAGGCCACCTTCACTGGCGACTTATTCATTCGCTCAAGGTAGACGGTAAACCTGAACAATGCAGTCACTGTTAATAGTATAACCCTGTGGGCCTCAAAGATACATGCCAAAACGCTACACAATAAATCCCCAATCAAACAATTTATAGCGCTCCTGGACGAAACACTATATGCAAGCGTCTTACAACTAACTTCGAAAATACTTGGCCGTAGACCACTCATTTGGCCGGCCACCCGCCAAGACCTGCACATAATTCCCCAGGACACGGCTTTGGGGGAGCTCCACGGTACCTAAAAGAATTCGCTATAGGAGACGGGACACCATAAGACTACTATACCGTCCGTAGAACAATGCAACGGTCCACCCTACAGGCTACTCACACAACGAGGAAATAGAGCGGGTCTTCCGGGACGTACCGGGAAGGTTTATTAGGCTGTAGATGACAGTGTGGCAGCCATCGTAATGCTTCAATAACCACGATTGGTTGCTGTAATAATGTACAAATCTTGTGCGCAGCGCGGTATTCTTGCTTTTTCGTTTTTTACCCGCCGCGGCGGCTCAGTGGCTAAGGCGTTGGGTTGCTGAGCACGAGGTCGCTGCTTCGATTCCCGGCCGCGGCGGAAGCTTTTCTGGCGGAGGCGAAAAGCAAAAACGCCCGTGTGTACGAGATTTTGGCGCACGTTAAAGATCTAAATTAATCTGGAGCCCTCGACTATGGCGCGCCTCATCGCCTGCGTTTCGTCGGCACGTTAAACCCAACAATCAATCAATTATTCTTGCTTTTCAGCGATTATTCTAAATCGTGGATGTAGCAGGAGGCTGTTTTATTAGTCTAACGATGGTTGTAGGAGCGAAACGCGGTTACTAATGCTACCGGCGCCTCTGCCGAAAGAGCACATAGAGAGGCACCTTGTAACAACCATGTAACATCGCATGCACAAGTCGCCATTTGTTAAATTATTGTCACCTGGTTATGGACGTTACGCTTTAAGCCACAGTTATCATTGCTGTTATTAGGTACTTTTCAGCGCACCTGTACCTTCTTTTTATTGTAAGTATGTACCTTTGAGCTTTACGAATGTCTTCATTCATCACATGTGGCCTCTTGAATAAGCCTGGACTGTGTGTTTGGACTTGTACAGTGCCCGGAAATTTTGAGCGTTGTCACCAGGACGAAGCGTCCTTTCCTTACTAATCCTAATTTCAGAGGACTGGCTAACTGGCTTTCTGACTTCCTACCACCGACTTGCCTGTAGATGGTGCACCCTATAGCACAAAAGTTATTATGGCGGTTAAGCGAACGCTATTATCGATGAGAAGCACACTCCCACTACTTGCACCACAGAAAATTTTTCCAGTAACAACACAGCGATCCTTACCTGTGCATGCATGGAGGACAGTAGCAAGTAGTCCTTGCGACCTCAAGAATGCTTCGAATTGAATGATAACCGCCGGATATAAATTTAGTTTGTATTATTTTTATCTGACCGTAAAAAAAAAAAAACCGGTGCTATTAAAAAGCATCAACTTCTTTTATGCTTTACCTATTCATTTGAAAGAAAGTTGTGGCATGAGAATCATGCGTACTTCTTGTGTTGCATACAGGGAATACCAAAAAAGGATATACAAAGGCACGATAAGACGTAGTCGGGACTCTGTTGCAAGGAAACTTCTACACTTAAAGTCGTACTGACTAAACAGAGATGATCGCTTGGAGCAGTTATATAGTGCTAAAAAGTACCGAACACGGCCTTCCAGCTTCCTACATTACTTGTGTTTACTGGCCATTGCTCAGGTCGGGTGCCCTAACAGCAGCATCAGCGCTTGTGAAATAACCATTTATTCCTCCTTCTCCTCCAATGAAGATATTGCCGCGTTTGTTTGCAGATTCCGGTTATGCTCGCCGTCTGGGTCTCGAAAACCTTCTTCTCGTACAGGACGAAGAACTTGAACTTGACAGACGTTGCAGAAAAGTGGCCCCACCAGAACGACGCATTCGCCATCAAGAAATAAAATTTTCACCTCAGGGCTTTTTATTTACACCCGCAATTTATTTATACGGTTGCCGTAACACATGAACGAATTTGCACTTTTCTGGAGGAGACTTCCCAATGCGATTTAAGCTAACCGCAACTATGTAGGCATCGCTGAAATTCTCCATTTGGTTTTCCACTATCTGAACGCACCCTTGCTCTTGAGACACGCTGTACATTGCGGTTTATGACTTCTTAAAATACTTGGGCTTGTAGTCATACTGCTGTTCGCATGTGAGACATAGTAAGATCAGTTTGTGATAATCTGGCCAAGTAAGACGGAATGCTCCCATGCAGAACGGCTGTCCTCGCTGACGTCGTTCCTAATCTGCAAGGCAGCAGTTTCTTTTGATCTTAGCTAGAGAAACAGACTGCTAAATCTTACAAGCAAGCATATGGCTCATCCAACCGGCCAAACGCTTCCGCTGACTGACTAGTTATAGTCACTGTTCATCATTGATACTAATCACGTTCAAAATGTAAATAATTGTCGCGTAAGGCGTCCCATAAAAGCGTGTTGTTATGTCGCTATGCTGCTTTGTCGCTGTGCCATTTTGGCGCGTGCTGTTTTGTCGCTGTGCTCTTTTGACGCGTGCTTTTTTGACACCGTGCTCTCATGTCAAGGCTGTTTTGTGGTATTCAGCTTTGTTCCGTGCTGTTGTGACGCCACCCCGGTAGCACCGTCAGTTGTCAATGCATAGCGTTCTGCGCAAACGAAACGGACAAACAAATGTTATCTGCTATAGGATGATACTATGTAGTCCTTCCAAGTAACTTTAAGTAATCACAAAGCACTATACCATTACAAAGTGATGAGAAAATAAACACATGTATATTGTCTATTCATGTGTGTGATGCGCATTTTATACAGCTTCGCTGGTCACCCACCTTCAAAGAGTCGAAGGGCTCTTTTTTGGGCATGATAAACTATCTGGAAAGGTTTCTGGGCAATCTTGCCGATGTATAAGCAGCGCTCCGTAGACTGCTCTTCAAAGACCGAGAGTTGTACTGAAGCCCGTATAAGCAAAAGTAATTTCAGTGAGAAAAAGAAATGATCAACCAGACAAGACGGGGCACGAAATTTGACTCCAGGTTCCACCCAATTTTGAGTACATCGGCGCATCGCTATTCGACCTCGGGTATGTGCTCATGAAAACGCAGCCAGATGGGGGAAAACAACCGGTTTGGTCATTAACGCCGGCAGAGCAACGCACTTGCAAATACAAAAAGTGCTTGCGCTGGGGTGACCGACACAAAGAGTGGAATGCCTTTCCATAGGGTCGGAATTTTAATTTGATACTCACAAAAAACCACTTGCATCGCTACTTGCACAGTCACCAGTTGACCTGCTTCCCCCTACAATGCAAATATTTTGATTGAGGCTCATGTAATTTCGCTTTGCAGCCTCGTATGTCCCAGGAAAGTAGATTGGCAACCTCTCACCCGAAAGCCTTGCACGCAAATGGATTTAGAGATAGAGGAGCTGGATTGAGGCGAAGTTTCGAGCATTTACAGAGCTGTAACAGCGAACTGAAATTTTCAGTGCACCGGAACCAAATAAATTTGACGTGAGAACAAGGCAAAACCTGTCAACAACTTCAGCTCTACTGTAAGGAAGGCTGGAAGGCTGGCCACATTTTTCTAGAATTAGCAGTTGGCTTAGTTTAAATTTTTTGGTCAGAGAGACCAAACCTCTCAGTATGTAACGGTGTGTATAGGCCTCGTCTCATAGGGCAACATAATTTAAGAAGTGAAGAGTATGGGGCAAAAGGAAAGCGTGAGATTCCGCGCAATGGCCCGCAAATCAGTGTAGTGGCCCGGACTCATTACCGAGCTAAGAGCTCGAGTAAACAGCACTCTCTGGTGCACGAGGCTTGCCATTAATTAAGCCGAGCCCATGATGTCATCAGATTCCGTCAGTTTCCCTTGGCTGAAGCTAGGACCCGACCTTTCGCAATTGCAAGTAAGACAGCAGCTTGTGGTTGAATACTGTTTTTCCCATCATCCGGAGATGGCCGCATTATCTTGCGCTACATCAGCGGTGGTCCTATGGCGAAAGCCTTAAGTGTTCCACGCAGCGAAAAACCGTCGTCATTTTTGTTGTTGTTGTTGCAGTAATTATTGTTGCTGTTACCTGGTCAAGCAAACGGTCACCACTGTAAAGAGTAAATGAAAACAAGTGTGGTGCTATAGGATTCAAATCAGGGTCTCTTGAGTAGCAGACAGAGAGGGAGAGAGAGAGAAAACTTTCAATGAAAGCTGAAGATGTCAGCGTCACTAACGATGGGAGTGAATACAGTGAGATGACAGGGTACAGGTAAGTACAGGAACTCTAGATGAAAGCGGCTTGGGCGGCAGCGGCCTCATTGGCAATGCGTTGAGTCGCTATCTTGCTGTGGTGTTTGTTGTGCCACGGCCGCTCGATGGAAACCTAGTTTCCATCGAGCGGCCGTGGTTGTGCAATACACCTTTGTTCAATCATCGCGAAGGATAAACCATATAAACTACGACGTGTCAGGTGTGCTGCGTGCCTGGTTGCCGCTCTGGCTATCGAAGTACACAGGAAAATGCTTCGCTGCTCTGCTTCCCGAGCGACCACGAACAGCGCAACAAGTGGAACCGAGACGGACGCTGTCAGTTTCAAGTCGAAGCACGTGCGCGTGTGCGAGAAACCTTTCTACTCCACGGATGTTATTCAAGCCGGTGGGCTCATAATAAGCGGCCAATGTATCTCCGGCGCGAGAGGCCCAAGCTCCGCGTTGGCACCATCCACCGGATATTCGAAAACCTGACGGCGCAGATCTGATGAAACCGAAGACATGGTCGTGGTCCCAAAGAGTGAACCCCACTGCACCATGACGTCGGTTGTCGTCGCCTCCCAACGAATAAACTGGACTAGTGTATGCATGATGCATTCCATGATATTTTTACCATGTCTCTTATTTCGCTACGTCCATCCCTCTATTACCATAAACTTACGCATGTAAATAAAACAGTTGTACAGCACAGCCGTACAAGTGTTTAAGGGGAATTGAGGCCATTAACCAGATGGAGGGATGAAATTAAAAAAATTCGGGGCAAACTGCGGGCTGGAGCAGCGCTGGACAGGAGCGGTTGGAGGTCAATCGGAGAGGCCTTCGTCCCGCAGTGGACCCGAGTAGGAGGAGGAGGAGGAGGATGATGATGATGATGATGATGATGATGATGATGATGATGACAGAACAGTCGTGGTGAGTTTGTTGTGTAGCCTCTTCTGCACACGTTTGGCAGCTGCCTGCTACGGTCAGCCAGCGGTACAAACTTCCTGTCATCTGTGTTGCGCACCCACAAACGGTGGTTGCCACATTTTGATGCCTGCATGTTTTTTTTTAGCTTGCCCTTCGGGTGGGTAGGTGGCAGGCCCTCTGCGTGTGAGTTTTATCTCTTAGACGTCTTACCCATGTGCTCAACGTAGCAATCACCAAAAGCTATAACATCCCCCCCTCCCACCGCGCGCCCATTACGTTGCTTCAGTTTAGCGGGTTTTTTTTTCTGCTGTCCGTGCTCACTTTTCAAATGTAGAATTCTTACATTATTATATTGTATTGCTAGAAGTCACGCATATGCAGCGTTAAACGAACGTGCAAGAGGCCGGGCTTGTATACCTATTTGCTCAGCGCAGCCGTTCACCCACACCTCTTTAACTCCGGCGATAGGTATCTCCTACCATCTAGGCGACAAATCAAAGGCTAGACAAAAACAGAAAACTCCAAATGTGCGCCCTCCCAAAGTGAAAACTTAGCCGTGCCTCTCGCAACTAACGAATACCGCAGCATGCCTTCGTAAGTGGAGTGGCCGTGCCTCCTTCTCGCAGCTAAGCTACCGAGAGTTTTAGCAGTCCGTCCGTTCCGTCGTGTACGTTGTTACCGGGTTTACCGGGACCCGACTGGGCACTTGAGCATTCGTCGCGGTAGGGGGATTAGTTCCAAGGGCCTGTCTTCGCCGTGTCCGCGCCTCCTCGCCCTTCCTCCTCGCCCTTCCGCGCTCGCAGGCGCAGACGGGTCCCGGTCAACCCGGTACAACGTACACGACGGAACGGACGGACTGCTAAAACTGACGCAAAAATATCCGTAGTTTGCGCGCGTTTTTACTGGTGGAAACAAAGAGCAGAAGAATGTAGGCGTGTTGCCGATGGAGAAACAGCCGGACAGCAAGCGTCCCAGAAGGCCGGCGCAGCCCAGTGATGGTCCGTGCGCGGAAGTTTCCCTTCTTCGGGTAATTTTCGGTTGTAATTTTAGCCAGAAGTGAAATAGAGAATCTTCAATAGATGCAGGAAATTTTAGGAGACTTGGAGTAAAAAGGAGAAATAATGTCAATAAACCGCACCTCGCGTTATTTATTACTCTTACGTTCAAATATTCTCAGTCGTGTTCTCGCAAGCCACAAGCATCTAAGACCGCTTCCAATCCAGTTCATAAAATAGGAGGGAGCGTAGAGGAAAGAATACTTAGAACAAGCTAGTAAAGCGTGAAGCGGTGGCGGCCAAAAAAAAAAAAAAGGAATTACAGGTGCGCCTTAGTCCGCGTGCTGTCAACAAGAGATGGCGCCAGCAGTCCCGGCGCTGAGCTAAAATTACCTTACAATTACCTTAATTTGCCAACAATGTCTTGTTCTCTTTCGTACGGGCAGTTTTAACTTAGATCTTTAGCATGCAAAGTTAGCATACTCTTTGGTACAAAACGTGAAATGCATAGTCAAATGCTGCTGAACGGGTGGTGTGGTGGAATTTAGGTCCCGATGAAACTCGAATTCTCTGAACAGCGTGTGCGTCCGGAAGGCTACGTAAAGTAGACATAGCACGCGCTGGCTGTAGCCCAAAACCGAATAGAAATCGAAATAAAGACTCATCAGTTGCAGAAAGAGGACCCCGGGAATTTTCCTGGGAATTCTCGTCAAACCTCCCGGGGGGAAAATGCTAAAAATGGGGAATTTCTGAACCTAGAAATGGGAATTTTTTTCCGTAGAACGGAACATCACTAGAACATTTTTTTTACCTAAACTGGCTGCACTGGTGCAAGCAGCGCAGCATATGTTCATTTTTTTACTAATTGAATTTGATATCCCCAGTAGCAATTTGCACTGGTCTGCACGACACTGCACTACTCTGCACCAGTTCAGGTAAAAAAATGCCCCTACTGGCGCAGCCTTCTCAATGACAGGGGCGATCCTAGCGGCACCTTTTGTCCCTGGATAAAACTTTGGCTGGAGTTTCGTGACCAGAACAGCCGCGGACTTTGTTAAGGCTCCGTGGTGCAATAGGATTGGCATCGGCTTCGGAACGCGAGAGACCCAGGTTTCATCCCGACCAGGGGAAGCGGTGGTCTTTTCAAATCCCCTGTTTGGGTGCGTGACACCGCGCTACTGTAAATCTGGCTAGGTACCGTGTCCCCGGACGAGCTACCCCGGGGCCGCTAAAGTTCCCCGCACCCCTAAAGTTCTCCGCACTCCTTAAGGAACAGGAATTGCTGAGGCTTTGTCCCTAGCAATGGTACCGGGCTGAATGTAAACTTAGCGCACACACGTGAATACTTCACCTGTCACAGGTCATTATTTCGGTGTTGAAATTTCTTCCATCACTACAATTTTCACGTGTTTTCCTGGTCGTTAAGTGATGTAGTGTTCGCTGCTGTGCAATGGTAGTGCAATGCCCCGGGGTTATTGTGCCTGCTCACATCCTCCGTCAGGAATGTTGAAGAGTTTATTTTAGTTCGGACTTTACGCTAACCGTGCGCACAGGAAAAAATGCGGCAAAATCTTTTTCGCGAAAACACTCCTTTTCCCTCCGTGTTCTCCCATACCGATTGAAGTATATCGCGGATAGCAACACTGTAGCTACTTTTTTTTTACATTTTGTGGCTTCAGACGGTTTGATACCGTGCCATTAACGCTTCCAGCGCATTCTCTCACAGGTTCACGGACAAAAACGATGGCTGCAAACTGGAGCACAGCTGCAGGTCGAGACAGCGATTAAGCGATTGCAGGATGCCTGTGGGCGGCAGTGTATTTACGCTAGTCCTTTATTCTATCTGACAGGTGACTATACTACGAGTAATTTCGTCGCTTAGCGAGCTCTTTCTACATCTCCAGCTCATACGCCGTGAATTATCCCAGTTGAGAAGCAGGAAAGAACGTTTGAGCGATGAGTAGCGTTCAGTGGTCGGAGAAAGAGTTGCCGGAAAGCAACAGAGAACACGGATACGAGAGTTGTGACAGACGGTGAAGTTTCTCCGACAAACATTTACACATATGTTCAAGTAACAATGTCATGTATGGAACAGTGAAAACAGAAACTATACGAGAATGTTCTCGTCAAGCTCCGGAATTCGACGTGACCACGTTTAAGAAGATTAGCGGCTACCTTTGGCTCGTACCTCTGATTCACAACGAGTTCTGGATTTCAGCGGGATATTCGCTCATTCAACCATTTTTTCCTGAGTTGGTGAGTAGCGAATGCCTGCCTCTTTTGTTTTTTTTTCTGCTTTAAGGTTTGTTTATTGTTATCTCCATCAGTATAGGACATCATAGAATGGAGGTAATGGAGACAAACATGGCAGCGCAGTGGCCTGATATTTATACTCGTTTCTTTTTCACTAGAATCGAGAGCACGCGTGCACTTATTGTTGCAATGAACATACCAAAATCTCTCATGATAAGCAGAAGTAAATTTGTAGGCATTCATACAAGGCGTATCTCGTCTACCGCCGATTTTTGTCAAGGACATAAATGACGTTTTATGGGTGTGCTCGTTTGCACATTTCGTCTTCTCTCATATGTAACTGTCAAGCACATCAGTATTAAAAAGCCGCAGAAAAGTAACAATAAACCAGGATTTGACTGGATACTACATACAGCGTTGGGTTGAATAGCTTACTGGCATATATCTCGAGCCGAAAGAAATAATTTATGCTTTTGTGTACCTTCCTTACATACAGAGCAAAATTAATGCTTGCCAACGTGTAACGCTGCCGCTCATGCAGATAAAACTGCCCAAGGTGGGGTAATACTCTGCAAAGGAAAGTTCGACATCCACCTCAATGCAGCCATACGGCTACAAAGGAAAGCTCTAGAGCTTTCTGTGGAGGTTTCTGAGAACGCTGTACAGCTTTCCTTTGTAGCCGTTAAGCTGCATTGAAATGGATGTCAAATTTTCCTTCGCAGAAACTTACTCCACCTTGTGGACGTCTCCTAAATCTGGTCGATTAACCCCTGTCCTTCACTTCGAGTTGTTGATCAATTCGCTCTCGCGCTAAAAACGACTGGCCTCCTGGTTGGCTCAATTGGTAGAGTGACTGCCCCGGTTAGGCGGTGGTTCGGGGTTTGAATCCTGGACCAGGACGAACCTAATACTACTCAATGCAAAGTGGCAGGGCTCGCACGAGTAGTTTCTGCATTTTCTTCCTTTCATCTTAATCACACATTCCACAAATCTGCAACATCGCATCGATACCTGGGAATTCGCATAACACGTGCAATCCGCATGCTTCATTGCAACTTTTTTTTACACCAACTTCTCCAAAACCGCGCTAACAGAGACCATTAATTCATTCAAAACGTCATTATCCTGCATCTATTCGTAACGCGGGTGATGAATACATCGTTGAATCTCTCGATGTCGTGCGAAGCAATGAAGTACGCTTCATTCCCAGCAATCTCGCCCGTGCTGTAAATGAATTGTCCATAGAAATATTCGCAATACTTCCCTTAACACCCGTATAATTCCCTCTAAAAACAGCGCAGGGATGAGGGCGGAAGAAGTCACAAACTAGAGCACTGATGAACAAATGAAGTACGATTTATTACATGACATTAAATACACGGAAAACCACTGGCTGCAAGCATGCGCCCATTGAAGGATAAGATATCACTTCAAATATGCAATGCAAGCTTATGTCAAGGATAAAACAATCAGAGTTGAAGCGTCAAGCTTGCTATCTGGTACAAGTGAGGTCCAACTGGCTGGATACGCTACCTCTCTTTACAAAAGGGCAATCGATGGCGTGCTCACACATTGTTCCCCCCGAATGCCAATCAGTGAGGCCTCCAATATTTCGCGGGAGCGAGTGTCTCGATAGCGTTTCAAAACGCGCGTTTCTTTCAGCCTTGGGTGGCAATATCTTTTCTCGCATTTCTTGCAACGTATTGCAAGACTGCTGCCCGTTCCTGTGCGCACGGCGTAAGCGCGTTCTCTAGGGTGATCATTCAGGCATCTGCCAGTCTGGCCTACGTAAACTCGTCCGCATGAAAGTGGGATTTCGTACACCGCACTGTCCCAATTAGCCCAACATCAAGCCTTAGTAACCCGTAAAACTACCTTATTGCCTCTCCTCCATGTATTTCATCTCGTATTGATCACAAACATAAAGTGGGAATTATTCATACCTCCGAGTCGCTCCGACGTCGTAATATTAGAACCATCTTCCCAGACTTACCGCCTACTTTTCTGGACCATGATCCGTTTCGCACAGCGCTAACTAAGTTTGTATGACTTGGACCATCTAAACTTATGCTAACCTACTCCCAACTCCTTTTTTTTCTACGTAGCTACGTATCACCGTAGCCCTCTCTCTTCTGAAACGCCTCTGACCCAGAGGCCAAGTAAGTAAATGAAATATATGTCAGGAAATTAAAACTTATATTCACTTAACGCTCACTTCGTATCCGTAATGTAGCGAAATAAGAATCAGTGTTCCATTTAAAGGACAGATTGCCTAATATTACTTGTCGAAATCCTAAATTGTGAATTTTACCCATAGCTGCAATGGAAGAGAAGTAGGGCTTATTTTATATGAGGGACGATTTCCTATTTATTTCTTCAGAAAAGAAATCACTCATATGCGAGTTGTCCATAACCCGGAAACGCCCACCATACATTTTGTTACAAATATACACGTGTCTTATAATGTCTTATAACGTTTCATAATGTCTTATAATGTTTTAGACAGTGTGAAAACATGTAAAGTGCAGAAAAACAACGATATAATTCTTTGTTTAGACAGACAGGTACACGCTGTAGCAATAACTAAATAAAAAATCCAAATTTTATTCTTTTTTCTGGTTGTTTTAACCGGAGAAGAGAAATAAAGAGCTTTTTAATGGGAACTGGAGAAGTCGCGTACTCTGGCGAAGCCAGGCAAGCTTTTCGCGATAGTTTTTCGGCGTCATCCTTCTGGCGCTCTCTTTTGGTGCCGCATTTTTTGTATCGCCTTTTAAGTGCAGCCTCTGTCCTTTGCAGACGTTTTCAGTGCTATTCGCAAAAGCAGTCCTGCCATAACAAAAAAATGGTATAAAGGAACATCACAGCTTCGTTTTAACTGAAACTTTGACTTGAATAGATTTTTACGAAAAAAATAAAAACCAGGGTTACAAAAAGTGGCGAAGCTTGCACTCACGCGCGCGAGTTTAATGGCGAATCTGTTGTAAGTGAGCAATTCCGGAAAAATAGTGAAGTTCCAGTATCATTATTTATTTGCAAAGCTGCGGTGCTAGTACTCGTCGTCATGTGCATCGAAGAGGCCACGGATCGCCTTCGTCATGGCAACTGGTGGATGCAAAGTCATCCTCAGCTCTGTAAACTTCCACCAGCTGTTCGTCATCGACTCGAGGCAGCGGCGGAGGGACCTGCAAGTCGTCTCGAGAAGGATTGGCACACTCGTAGCCTTCTCTCCACGTATCCAAAGGATGCGGCGGCCGCTTTGACCTCTCCCGAGCAAGGTGTTGTTTCGCCTTTAGAATTAGCGCTGGAGTTCTTTTTTTTTTTTACACGCGCGGTAGCTCTTCACGACACCACTGCAGTTTTTTTTTTCTTTTTGTTAAAGCCACTGCGCGAGCCTGGGACGTATCGCGCTCACGAGCTCTCGCCACTTTCCCGCTACAGAGGGTTTCTGCAAGTTTGTTTTTTGCTAGAGCCACTGCGCGTGCTGAGGACGCTCGGCGCTCGCCGTGAAGCATGCGCTCACGAGCGCTCGGCATTCTCTTGGTATTTTTTAAGTGCAATGCACTTCTTAAGCGACCCTAAACCTGCGTCCACCGGCAATGTCCGCGCACGTGGAGATGGGCGCGCGCTGCCTGGCCGCTGACATGGCACATACCCACGTGGGGGATTGGCCAGGAATCTCCTCGTCTTCCTTGGCAACGGGGGGAGATGGGCGCGCGCTGCCTGGCCGCTGACATGGCACATACCCACGTGGGGGATTGGCCAGGAATCGGGCGTGAGAAGGGCTAATGCACCCGCTTAAAGGAGTACTGACACGAAATTTCAAAGCTGAGATCCGCTCTAGCAATCAAGTACAACGACAACACAAATAGGTGTCTGTGAATAAATGCTTCTTTCTTTCTTTGTAGTTGTGTGTGTGTGTGTGTGATCTCTCTTTCGCGAACATTACCGAACCGCGCAAATTCAACTCGTGCATTCGCACTTTCACATTCTTCCCCTCGGGGAAATGCGGGGAATTTTTTTCCTGCAACAGCGAACTTACGGCTTGTTTAATAGCTACACTGTTAAACCAACGTCGAAAACAACAGAGATAAAGCGGAAAAACAAAACAGAAAGAAAAATACTGCCTCGCGCTTCAGCGAGACGCCCGAAACAAAAATACAAAAAAATGACATTTCCTCTCGTTCACGACTCGAACAGTGGCAGAAACTACGTTCGGGTCATTTTAACCGGGCATAAGGTTACAGGCTAGCTTAAATCTAAAAAAAACATAAATGGAATATGCTACGTCCGGGCACTGCCCTTATGAGTTTTGTTGGTAGCGTGTCCAATTAGCAACGTGGCCAACACCGCTGCTGCTAGTGGCCATGCGTCACCCCTTGGGGTAGCGGCGGCCGTTGCACTGCTTGATTCTATTCTACTAGTCCACGTATCCTCACATGCTTGAACCAACGACGCATCTACGGGAGTTAGAGTGAGTGAAAATAAGCTCTGACGAGCCGCGTCATTCGGTAGAGTAGACTAGAATAATTTAATAAATGGGATGGCGCGAGGATGAAACTCGTTTTCTCAAACCATACCAACGGTCTCTTGCGGTAAGTGCATTACATGATTAAATAATTATATGCTTCACATCCACTCAACAATCTTGGAAGTGATCTTTTTTTCGTCTGCGATTCGTTGGCGGTTCTCCAGGACGATGCCGGCTGTTACACGGAACTGTCAATTTCCGCAGCGCGAACGAAAATGCGTTTACCAGTTTTACCAATATGCTTTACAATTTTATTACCGAGAAAGTACGTCACAGTTTATATGTACGAGAAACATCTGTATCGTGGTCAGCGCCCCCGAAAAAGTATCTGGTATTACGAACTGCGCGTCAGTCAGCCGTGCACATGTTGACTGCGACGCACGCGGTCGTTTTTTTTTTTTTTTTTTGTTTTTTTTTGTACAAAACATTTTACGGGATGTTTTGCTTCTATATTCCTTAAAATAATGGCGCAGCGATTAAAATACTCGTTTTTGGGATATTGCAGGAGGTCAATGTTTGTTGTAACGACGCACTTCATCCGGCAGAATCATAAAAAATATGTTCACGTAGTACTGCTAAATAAACAAGAAAAAGGATCCGTGTTATTTCCCTTTTGCGATGGTACTTTCTTCCGCATTCTTGCTGCACTTCACCAGCTTCAACCCTCAGGGAGTCTTTGCAAGTCCTGCCAATTACGATGATGGAGCAATTATGTGTCCTTCTATTAATTCCGACAATGTCACGGGCGGCCTCGAGCAAATATCGTTGAAGCTATACCCCCCATTCGTCTTGAGGATATGTAACAAACTCAATGCCACCCAGCCTTACCGGGGCGGAAATATTACACCAAAGCTACTATCATCTCGTTGGTGTTGTGCGTAATGTTACAATCGTCTTAGTGGCTAATTTTTATGTAAATTGTTTCCGGATAGTTCCGGTAAAACACCAGTTACAGCCATTTTCCTTAATTATACGCCCTTTGACGATGTCATGTACTGACAGCAAAGGGTAATTCAGTAACGTTTATAACTTCACCATGATCTAATTATGCCAAGCATGGTATATTTAAATCAGCATAATGGTAGAGTAGTCTTAGCCACTAATTGTCATATAATTTGTTTCGGGATACTTTCGATAACACAAGAGTTCGAGCCGTTTTCTGTGATCCTACTCCCTCCGTAAATGGCCAAGCTTACTGCGCAACAAGAAATGTGGGAGAGCCAGCTTGGAAAGACCAAGCTTACACCAATTTTCCTGAAGACGGCCTCACCTCTATACACATATGCATTTCTAAAAATACGTTACTTTAGATAAATACAATCTGCCGAATAAAAAATATGAAGGCCTTAGGACGTTTCGTATTGTTTTTATGATTTTAAAATGAAAGTGCTTTATTTCCGGATTTATTTCCAGTGCAATGAAGCAAGCAGTCCGTAAGGGTTCACCCCTGCACACAGTGTGTTCTTGCGGGGAAGCAACCGTTAGCACTAAGGAGTACCTTATACTTAGGGTTGTTCGTTTTCATGTTTTATATTTTAACGCGAAAGTGTTTTACGCCGCAATACCACAAGATTTCCCTGACGTTATACCCGTCACGGAAATTACGTCAGTACACCTTTGCCGTAGCGACCCGCCAGCAGGACGTCGCTCGCCAAGCACACCCACAAGACAGCCGCCGACCCGCAAATCATGCTCAGCTGCAGGTTACTCTGCACCTTTAACCTTGGTGTTTTACTGATTCCAATGACAGGAATCAACCACAGTTATTTTCTATACTGGGAACCTGTTTTTGTTTTTTTTCGGGGCGCAGAAACTTGCGGAGGAAGTGTGACACGATACCATCCCAGACTGTCGTCAAGGCCACCGCAAGAACAGCTTTGCTATATATAAGAGAGGGAAAGAATGAACACGACACAGCCACGCCACCAACACTTGCCCAGCCAGCCGTCGGGCACGTAGACACCCATCGAGACGTTACGAGTACTGCAAGACGCGTTTCCAGACGCGATCAGTGTAAGATATGGTGTTAGCTAGGAATGTGGCGGGGTTGCTGCCCGAGCCAATTGCGGTGCACTGCAGTGACCACGTGGCCATTCTCGTTGGGGTTAAGACGAAATAAAACGCTCCCAACGTGCATTGCTTTACGTAAATGATTTTATCGTGTGTTTGGTTTGGACACACACCATCGCAGGTCATCCCTTTCTGTTGGACAAGACGAGTACTTTTTGTTATTTTTCTAGACGATAAATAACAATATCGTATAGTTGTACAATTTAAGAAGTTCCCGTAGCTCATCTTCACTCCAGCACTCCAGAATAAGTAATTCTAGTGACAAAGTGTGCAAATTTGGCGAATGAAGATGTCCGACTAATGATTTGGCTAAAAAAGTGCATGTGCGTAGGGACACACACAAGGCGTGAATGGCGCTTTTCTATTCGCAATTTCTCTGCGCAGATGCCCCTTCTTCGTTTAACCTAATGTTCAGCGTCTTCATTCGTCGAATTTGCACACTATACTAGGGTACAACTTAAGAATGGCAACGGAAGTTTCCGCTGTGCCTCATCATCGCAGCCGGGTGTTACTCCGCGCGGCGAAAGTAGTGCGTTACTGGGAATATTTTGAACATGGCACTAGCGGTCTGCGTTTTCATGATTTTTTAGGCCTCGATAAGCTTTTAAACTACTGCAGCTACGACAAAAAATCTACGTCAGAAGAGGCAGACGATATCATGCATTCACAGCAATCTCCTTTCAAAACACGCACGCCCGTTGACATCCGGGTTCGTCGCTTAGGCGGAGTGATACCGCGCATTAACTATTGCCGTTATTAACTCGTTTCCGAGTATAGGCCACTTCAATTGGTCGGTCTGGAGCATTGTGGACAAGGCGCCCTACGGGGGCTCCTGGAGTGTAGTGCCACCGCAATTTTTACATGAGTTGCCTGCGATCAACAAATAGGGTGTCGGAATGCTTTCCACATATCTGACCAAGGTAGCCAACTTATTTCCCTCCACCATGTCTTCATTCCTTTACTGCCAAATTCATACCTGTGTACAGATATTTCAGTTCCTTCTCCTAGGCTTTACGATATTTTGTGCCTTAATGCCTGATTGGCTATGGTTTTAAGTTAGCATATTCCTTTAGCCCCTCTCTTAGCCTCTCTTCCCCATAGTTCCCAAAGCAATCTAGAAAAACTGAAAAAAATTAAAGCCGTTCCACTCAATCTGAAAGCTGTCGGAAGTGCAGAGCAGTTATTCGCCATAATGGGTTGCAGCGCCGTTATCCGCTCACTGCAGCCACCCAATGCATTTCAAATTACCCGCCTTCGCAGTGCTCGCGCGCACCTGCCTGAGACTGCGCCAGCGGGAGTTCTGTTTTTTCTGCTTGCTTTAATTTCGTATGCTGGAGCTGTTTTGCGTCATTCCGAACGCGTTATTTTTTTATTGCGCGGCTGGAGCCTTCCTGCGGCATTTCGAACGTCCCATTTTTTTCTTGCGCGGCTTGAGTCTTTCTGCGGCATTTGGAACACGCCATTTTTTTTCCTGCGTAGCCGCTTTTTCTGCTTACTATCGTAAAAACCAACCCAACGAGCCATCTTAACTACATGAACGCGGGGGCTGCCGGTTACGTGCATAGATTTTGCCTGAAATGCACCTGCAGTTTTCTTTGCGCTAAACAACGGGGAGATGTACGACAAGCGCCTGCCGTTCCCGAGGTTCGAACGGTCCTGACTATTTAAACCTTTTGGTTTTTGAAGCCTCAGCGTGACCCGCTGATGACGGTATATCAGGCTCTACTTGGGTCCGTTATTATCTCGCTACGCCGCCTGATTCCGGCCCTCGCATCTACCGTTAACGAGCTACGACGACAAGGCGAGCCCATAAAGTGCTCTGCACTTAAAATGATTCTTCAGAAGAGAGGGAGAGAGAGAGAAACAGACAGAGATAGAGAGAGTTCTTTAATGAGGCCGAAGAGTTCAGCCCTGCATAATGCTTGACTGGAAACTAAAACCTAATTGCGCAATATTAACACAGCTTAGGTGAGCGTGCCAAAAAACATTGGCCCCCAAAATTTCAGGCATGTTCAAGCACCAACCTGCCGAAAGCTAATAACGCGAATCTTTCTTTCGCTAGCTTGGGACCACGCACCGTTACACTAAGCTATTAGCTTTGTTACAGCTGCAGTAAAAATAAAACGAATGCTGAGCAACATAATTCTGAACCCTTTCACGTGTTCATTCTCAGCTCTCTGTATTGGATACAAGAAGGAAACGCATTCCTCGGCACATCATTGGCGGCTGTTACCATCGGAGGAGCCAGCAACAACATGTACCTTGTGGGCATGTTTACAGTTGTCACAACAAAATTTGGAGAAGACAGCGGTATCGTTATCGTGAGTGTTTCCTTGAAAATTTTTTTCGTCATCTTTGTGGAACTCATATCACCTGAACTTACACTTCGATGATCTTATTCCTAATTTTGCGCCCATGTATGTTTCCCAGTGACAAATTTCTCTTTCTTGGTGTCATAAGCATAGCTTACGTGCGGTTGTCTTTGGTTTATGGGCTTGCCTAAGTCCCACGCGTGCTTTCTTGCCTTGAAATATTTGAATACTTAGGCATTTCTGTCTAGAATTAACGGGCGAATCCCACTGTCCTTCTCGAGCGCTTGACGTGTCACATTTTCGCCGCATATAAAATTGTCATTATTAATGGGTTTCAGGCATTCATATTTTCATGTAAGAACGCTTATATTGCCCATGTATTCCCATCAATGCACTTGTATGTAGTAATACAGCTCACTTTAAATTGGTTCGGTGTACAACCACGTCATATGGATACACGGGGTTTTATAGAGGTGTTTCACATAAGGCCCCAGGGCCTTCATATTTTCATATTAGACAGCTAGACTGCTTATACTGCCCGGAAAAGATGTGTTCCAAGCAAAGTCATTGTGTGTAGTAGTGAAGTCGACTTTAAAGTGAGTTAGTGTGGTGCTTTGTAGCGCATACATGGGGCCTGATGAAGGTACTTCATACAATATTCTTCGTACTTAATATTTTCGTGTTGCATTGCTTATGCGGCGCCTGCACACAATGTCTTCTCCGCAATGCATTTGTGTAAAAAAATGGACGCGGCTTTGAAGGGGCTCTTAGTATAGATGAACGGCTGAAGCGTTTATTCGACCATTACCACTTGGGAGCTTCTGATGTTATTTTTGTCGATTCCTTTGCTGGGGATAACTTCCCGTATTGTCATTTTCAGGGTGGCCTAGAATTTCTTTGGGGAACTGGAAGCATGGCCGGTTTTTACTTGGGAGGCATCTTAATAGACGTGAGTAACAAACAAGCAGTTTTACGTGCCTGCTTTTGTTGTATTCTCGTAACTATATTTCTTAAGTGAACTACTGAAACACTATATGGGCATTCAGAGTTATGTTAAATGAAATTTCAACGTCACATACCAATGACCAAGTTCTTCATGAGCAGCTACTTTCCACTTAGGATACTGCAAAAAGATCAAGTGTTATGGCATTTAATAAATCGTTTCTAGGAGTGTTTGCCGCTATTTTTATGCCCCTTTATTAGCTCTTGATACGCAGGCTTTATGATGCTAGAGTGTAAAATGTTCTCAGAACGACCGCTCTCTATTGTTGTACATGCAGATATACACATGTACGGGGCGTTCTTAACAAAGTATGGTAGCTTTTTCCACTTCATTTTTGCAAAGCGAAATCATGCCGCATATGTGAAAAAAGTTCCGGGCTTTTGGTTTAGGCCGAACCACACGCCTCAATTGAAAACTCGCGAATGTTATTCCTCTTGCACTCTGTACGCTCCGTCCAAAATCTCTGATTTTAGATCATTCTTAGACAAAGCTTGCGCACTTGACAAAAGAAAGGTTTTAGACAAACTAGATTTAAACAAAATCCCTGGCGTATCCCTGCGCATTGTATAGTTTCGCTAATACAGTCGACTCCCGTTATTACGAAGTCCACGGGACAGCAAACAACTTCGAAAAAAAGCACTATAACAGCATTCCCACTAGTCCAAGACACGTCTCCCGTCTTGATTTGGTTCAGAATCTCGACGTAAGTCGACAGTTCAAGCTTGCGACACGGTTTGCTTTGATATTTCAGATCTATCGATAAATTCGAAGCCTAAAAGTCCACCACGCACACTGCTCACACGAAGCCGTGCGCAATAACGAAGGTTGAGGACCTGAAAACAAATGCGCAAGCTGGCGTGAGTGTCGGCTGCTTTACGACTGTGGGCTGCCTCATTAGCGACAGTACCCACATAGCGCAAAACACGCGGTGTTTTGTCGCTTAAAGATGTCGAATTTTATCGAGGTATGGCGATCATCTCGATGCTTTTTATTGAAAATATTTTGCAATTAAGCGATATATTGGTTTTAGCTTCGACTTAACTAGCGATTTCTTCTACTGAATTGCATGTGAAATTGACAGGACCAGAACATCCTTTCCCATTAATCAAAAATTCTAATTCGGCGACTTCGAATTATTCAGACTCGACTGCATCTTGCAAGACTAATGAACAGTTTATGCTCGTAGCAAAAAACATCTACGATGGGCTAGGTGCGACATATCAGCTGATGTGAAAACCCGTCGTCTAATTTTAATTACGCTAGTAGGTATTGTTACACTGAACGCCGTTAATGAAAACAAAAATTTGAAATATTCACCTGCTAGAACTTCACCCTAAGGAAATTAATTGGTTATTCAATACATCATACAGACCGATCGACCGATGATACCTTTCCACTCCTAATGCTCAAGTTTGAGAACTCTGCCAAGTGACGGGATGACCACATTGTCATTGGTCCCTCGCCTGTCAAAATATTTTTCTAAATTATTAATGCGATTAAAGCGTCAAACGCCCTCTGTACTGGCGATTAGCAGATAAACACGTTGACAAGGGCAGCACTATGATTGACAGGATGAATGCGATCGTTGATAGTGCTACTCTGTTTATCTACAATAACCTGCCAATACTCTGACCTTACACTGGAAGACAATCACGTGTTTAAGCTTCACCACAGACCACTCGACTGACCAAATTAACCAAGCAGCCAACATCAAAATTTAGGCGAATGGCATGTCGGGCACACAATTTGATCCAAAATCAGGTTAGTGCTGTGGCATCCCGCAATGCAATTCCATGACGCTCTGCAATGCCCAATGTCACAGAGAGGATCACATTTTAAGTGCAGAGCACTTTATGGGCTCGCCTTGTCGTGTTAGCTCTCTAACGGTCGATGCGACTGCCGGAATCAGGCGGCGCGGCCAGATAACGAACCTAAGTAAAGCCTTGTGTACCGGCGTCAGGGAGTCACGCTGAGGCTTCGAAAAACCACGCGGTTTAAGTATCCACAACCATTACAACCTCGTGAACCGCTGCCGCTTGTCAAACTTTTCCCCGTCGTTTAGCGCAAAGAAAACTGCTGGTACATTTCAGGCAAAATCTGTGTATATAACCGGCAGCCCCCGCGTTCATTTAGTTAGGAACACTCGTTGGGTTGGTTTTTACGATCCGCGCAAGAAAAAAATGGCGCATTCGAAATGACGCAGGAGCGCTCCAGCCGCGCAAGAAAAAATTACGCGTTCGAAATGACGCAAAACAGCTCCAATACGAAATTTAAAAAAGCGCAAAAAGAACAGAACTCCTGCTGGCGCAGAGGGGGCACGCGAGCACTGAGAAGGCGGGAAATTTGAAATGCATTTGATGACAGCAGTGCCGTTATGGTGAATTACTGCTCTGCACTTCCGAAAGCTTTCACATTGAGTGGAACGGATTTAATTTTTTTGTCATTGCGCTCGGCTAATGAACTGGTTTGTCTGTAAGGGGGAATAACTCAAGTCTGTTTTATTTGCATTCGAAATTGTAGCCCTCTTTTGTTCTAGAAAAATGATTGCTGATTACAATGAGGGTTGATTATTTCTCTTCATCTTGCGACAGCTCTGGGAGTACCCTTTTCCATTCTTCACCATTGGCATCATTACCGTTTTCACTTTGCCCATCATTGCGATTCTCCGGCGAAGCCTCGACAGTGATAGTTATTCAGGTGATCTTTTTTTTTCTAAAGATTTGCCTTAAGATCTTCGAAGTAGTCGATATCTGATTTGTTTTTGAGGGGGCTCGTGCACTCTAAGGATATCCCGTAGTTCAACCTCCGCGATATGCACAAGAGTGACCAATATATTTCGCCAGTAAAGCAAACTCGGAGCATAGCAGCGACGTACATTCATGGGCAAAGGAAAGGAAATGCGAACCAGAAGGCACAAATAGCGCGATTTCTTTCTTTGCAAGTCAGAATGACGCGTGGCTGAGTTACAAGAATAAAATTGCGAAATGTGGCTTTCCAAATTGCCAATATCGCGCCATTATTGAACCTCAACGAACAGTATTTTTCAATTTTGCGTGTAAGGGTTCAAATTTTAGTGGTCGCATTTAATTTGTCCATAACTGTACATACAATTAAACTTAAAAATGAAAACTGTGAATTAGCGCTGCCCAATACAGAACGTCATGCTTGTATTGCATGATGTCGCACAGCGCAGGCTGAACTTTTGAGTCAAACGATATGTTTGACATCAAAATTCCCCACAATTTGCGCTGGGGATTCTTCGGAGCGTAAAACAAAGAGCGCGAGCTCAAAAAAAAACTGCAGTAAAAATGAGCATAGGTAGAAAATTGGTCCCGTATTCGCCCCTTTTTTTTTCAATTCAATTCAACTTTGTTTACCAAGAAGGGAATACATTTTGATTTGCAATACATCATCAAACATTGCAAACGCGTCGACGAAAGACGATAGTCGACTAACGCCTCTGGCAAGTAAATGCATCCCTTATCTTTCCCGCTGACCTCTCATGCTGTTCCTCTCCCTTCCCGTTCCTTCCAAGGTAACGCGCAAAAGGTTTGCTCAAGTCAATTTAAATTTACCGAGTTCCACTGCTCCAAGTCAGGTGCCTCGATGCCAGCGCTGCCGTACGGCGGAGCCGCGCGTGAATCGAGGCACCCGACTACAAAGTTTATAGAACCCCGTTGCCTTACTCCACGAGCGCTCCAAGCGGAACGCGGGACCTATCTAGTGGAACCTTTGTTGCTGTTGCCGTTTGATTTTTTAGAATTCCGCCAAGAAGCGCGGACAACAGCAGGCGACGGTTTTCTGCAGTTGATGTATGGCAAAAAGCAAGCATCCATGAATTTTTAAATAAAAGAACACTGCAAGTATCACTCGTGTATTGATTACCTGCCTCATATTAGCCTGATGTCTTGTTCTTGTTCAACAATGTTGACAACAATGAACATTGACACCGGAATTAGACGTTTAGATTTGGCTGTGAGTATATAAGACTATTGCGCAGCATCTGTGTTGCTTTGGCCGGCTGGCTCAATCGAGTGACAGACGGACAGGCAGGCATACAGACAGACGAAAATTTTCTCGTTAAAGTGGCCCAAGAAAAGCTATCGTCTTTAAAAAAATTTTTTAGCACACGACATCCAGGTGACCCAAAAAATGGGCGAAATGTAAGAGCAAATTCTGCTTCTCTAGAGCGCTGACGGCGGTGATCCATAAGAAAGAGTTTTGCGTCTCGGAGACGATATATGCATGCAACCAAATCCATAAACTCGGCCGTAGTTGAATGTGGTTGAACCAAGTTTGTCGAGCGAAAGCTCGGGTTTCTGGTGAGGGCGCGCAGTGAACGCGCGCACGAAATAGCACAAGAATAGCGAACGCCGTAACCTTTGATAGCGCTTCCTCGTAATATTTCCCGATTGGGCTTTCAAATGACTCTTGGCAATGACATTATTCTGAAGACTGCTTCCAAAGTGCCGCATAGTAACACATCGCAAAAACGTTTCTTGCAGAAAATAAGGACGAGGTCCTTAGCGTGGAAGAAGCAAGCTTCAACTACTGGTGGCTGCTTCTCGATCCCGTATTCCTGGCCGACATGCTCTCAGTGACGATGGTGTGGATAATTGTCGGATTCAACGAACCGACCCTGGAGCCAAGTCTCACAAAAGTATAACAACTTATTTTTTTCCTGTGCCAAGAGGATGCTGCGTATGAAGGAGTTGGCTTCTTCATTACGGGTTTTCTAGTTATATTCTAAGGCGGCAGGACCCCGCCAGGCATGTATTTGCCTTTGGCCTGTGACCCGACACAGTACTTGTGGAAGAACTGTATCAAATAACATGCAAACAAACGAGCAATCATTATCTAAGCCCATTGCTAAGTACAAGAAAGTTAGCCGCTGTCTCGCACAAGAAAGTTAGCCGCTGTCTCGCACTCCCCACCACCTTCCATACTACGCATTTTTATCATCATCATCAACAACAACAGCCTAGTTAGGTCCACTGCGGGCCGAAGGCCTCTCCCATTGACCTCCAGCCGCTCCTGTCCTGCGCTGCTCGAGTCCATTCTTTGCCTCCGAATTTCTTTATTTCATCCCTTCATCTGGTTAATGGCCTACCCCTTCTTCTAGAACCATCTCTTGGTATCCACTCCGTTACCCTGGTGCCCCACCGGTTGTCGGTTCATCTCATTACATGGCCAGCGCAAGTCAATTTCTTTTTTCTATATTGCAACTTTGATACCATCCACTCGAGTTTGTTCACTGGGCCAGGAAGCCCGCTTCCTGTCCCTAAGTGTCACTCCGATAATTATTCGTTCCATGGCCCGTTGGGGGCAACCTAAGTTTGCTTTCCAGTTGTGTGGTAAGGCGCCAAGTTTCCGGTACATATGACATGACAGAGGATGCATTGGTTGTATATTCTTTTTTTAAATCTTGCTTTTCATTATTCCGGAGTGCCCGCCGAGTGAACCCCAACCCATACCTATTCTGCGTTGCATTCTTTCCTCTGGTTCGGGTTCGCACTGACAAGTTGTGCGAGGCAGTTATATTCTTCGACTTGTTCTAGCATTGCGCTTCCTAGTATGAAGAGGGCGCTTTCGACATGTTTAGATTAATTTATATTTATCTGCAGCCCCACTACCAAGCTTTCTTATCGTAGTTCCTCGAGCATTGAGTTCCTTGAACGTGTAGTTCCTCGAGACGATGTCGTCTGCAAACCTCAAATGGTTCAGGTATTCCCCGTTTATTCGTAATCCTGCATTGTCCCAGTCAAGCTTCCTGAATACCCCCTCCAGACACGGTGTGAATAGTTTTGGCGAGACGTTATCTCCCGGTCGTACTCCCATTCTGATCAGGAACTTTTCGCTTTTCTTGTGAAGGATCATCCTACCCGTACATTTTTTGTCGTCTATGAGTTTTATGTAGGTCTCCTCTATTCCTTGGTCTTTCAACGCTTCAAGCACTAATGCGGTGTTTACGGAATTGAACGGTTTTTCCTAGTCTAAAACGATCATGTAAAGGGGCTTACTGAACTCCGCAGATTTTTCCGCACAATTTCTAACGTGACTAGAGACATAGAAGTGGTACATTGTTGAGTATCCTTTCCTAAATCCAGCGTGCTCTCCGGTTTTCTACGAATCTAGGCTGTCACATTCGATAAACTACGGCTTTGGTAAACCGTTTGTATACGCCTCGAGCGCGGCCTGTAGGGGCGCCACTGAAATCCCCCTAGCGGCCCGTTTCGAAAGCAGGCGCGGGAATCCGCGCCCCGCTCCCCAGTGCCGCCGCTGCTTTTGCGGCACGTTCACGACTGAGATTTAGCGTTTGTGGGCGTTTGAAATTCATGTTTGTGTGGAGCAGTCACTCTGTTCGCAAATGGGGTGTGTTTACGAGAGTGTAAATGTTTCCGACGCGATCTTAGTGAGGTATTTTCGGTCTGCATAGCGCCAGGTGTGTGTCACAGGCCAGCGTCGCGGAACCGGCGTATGGTGGAGCCGATTGTAGTTACACTGACCTGAATTTACTAGCCGTGTCTCCGTAACCACCGATTCCTCAGATGGTCATGCTACGGCTATACACTACGATTTAAATCGGTTTTGTGCGCTTACATAATCAGCGGAGCACTCATACCTGACAGCACACCAGTTACGTTTGCCAATATTATACCTCAGATATTGATCACCACCATTTACAAGCCAGTCTGTGTTAATTTCGGGAATATTCAACAAAAGTACGATGGACAATGCATAATTATACTCGGGGATCAGCACACGACAGAGTCGTCTTGTCGTGAGGTGCGCGCCCGCAGACCTTCATTTGCTACATATATCGTCTGCGAGCAGCGCGGAGACGGGCTTACAATATAATCCGCGTCCGCGACTAAATGCTTCTTCGAAATATCGTCATATGGCACAGGGAGCCTGCAGAATAAACCAGAAACTGAAATCAGAGGACCTCATCACATACCACACTCTTCCAACGACACATTTCATCGCTTGTTGAACAGCCTACCCTGTATACTTCCAAAAATGCGTCCGCCGTACGATCAGCTCTTCGTTGAAGTAGAAAAACAAAAGGAAAGTGAACGCGAGATTTATGTGTGGGATTACTAAAACCAGAGTCCTTCAAAAGCATTGAAGGACTCTGCTAAAACGTTCATTGCTTCATTCCGCTCCGCATTTGTACACGGCGTCCCCCTCTCCGCCCCCCCCTCGACCGATTTCTCGCGAAATCTTGGCTTAAGTTTAGACGAACGTCTTTAGCATGCCAGAAGCTGCACCGTTTTTTTTTTTTTTCGTTTCCGTTAGAGCTATTATGTTTCTAAATTCCGCATTTATTTTTCTGTGGTTTCATTTCCTTGGTTCTTGCTATATGGCGTGTGTGGGCACATATTTAACGACGCACAGGCTTGGAATATACTTTACATTTTCGCATGGTTTATATTCTTATAAAATGCATAAGTTATTGTCCGGGATTGGGTAATCACATCCCCGAAACATATTTTTCTGCGGCGTATATATGCGAAACGAAGCCTCATTCGTTGTTCACGCTGCAAAATGAAGCCAACCTCTCATTGTGCCGGTATCAGGTCTAAACGAGGCGTCAGTAGAATTCATTTGTGCCTGATGTTTTGGAGGTGACATGGGTGATATGTTGCTGCCGTCGCCGACCCCGGAAGAGCGGCAGAACGAAGCGCGCAGAACCGCGTCCCCGGGTAGGTCTTGCAGGCGATCGCGTACTCTACGAAGACGCAGCTGCTTTTTAAGTGACCTAAACGTACTCTTTGCCTATAGTCGTCACCATAAGTTTTTTTAGGGCGCGGAAAGGCGGAAAGAAGCGAAATAGAACCAAAACACTGCACGAGCCCCTATCAGTCACGCAGCGCTAATCCCGTCAACGCCGCGGAGAAGCGGCGGCAGGCGGCGCAGCGATCGTGAAGCTCGAGGCGTATACAACCAAGAGTAGGCTGGTGGGTCTTTGATTCTTGAGGTCTTTGCTATCTTCCTTCTTGCGAATCAGAATTGTATTTACGTTTTTCCCGGCTGTGGGAACTTCTAGAGTGCTTAAGCCTTCTGAAAATTGTACAGCAAGCTTTTCCAGTAGAACATATCCGCCTGCTTTTAAAATATCCACGGCCATGCCATCGTCACGTGAAGCTTTTCCTCTTTTCATGCCATTCAAAGCATTTTCTTTTTCCTGTTTACTTCCTAGTGGGACAACGCAAGCTAATCTTGTTAACTCAGCAGTTTCCTCTGATCTAACGACTTTTGCGTAAAGCCTGCTGTAGAATCGCTGTGCGACTTATATTACCTCGTCTATGCTGTGCGTAATGTTGCCGTGTTCGTCTCTGAGTGCGTACATTCTGGTTTTGCTGATGATTAGCTACCTCCTATTTCTATAGTTTCCTCGATCACTACCATGTTGTACGCCAGAATGACGTTTGTTTTACTTCTATTAATTAGCTTCTACAATTATGCTAATTCAACTTTATCATACGTACTCGGAAGTTTCATCTTCTTACATTTCGCAATTAGTTCTTTTGATTTCTGAGCTAGTTTCGCAGTTCGTTTCCTACATGCTGCTTCTCCCACAGCTGCTGCTAATCCTGTGATTGCAGTTGTTAGGTTGTCATTTAGCATTCCTACACTATCCTAGTTCTCTTCTGTTAGAAACGAGAATTAATTTTGAGGGGCTATTTTAAATTCCTCAGTGCTGACTCTGACTGACTGTATGCTGGGTTTCTTACTTTTCCCAAGTTTCCTTCTCTCTCTCTTTTGAGATTCAGCCTTGCGACAAAGCTGATTTGAGACAAAGCTTATTTAGTTGACCAAAATTGAATCCCTTCAAAATTGTGCCGTTCGTTTCATCTTTTCAGATTATTCACGTCATAACAGGGCTCTCAAACTTCGCGCATCATAACCAATCCTATCACCTCGGCCTAAACTATCCCGTTTATCATCGTTTCATAAACTGCGCCATCACTCTTCACTTCAAGCTGATTTATTTTTTTCGCCACCGTCCATTTCTCCCCCGACGAGACCATGCCTTAAATATAACACGTGTAAAATGCCACATTTATAGATATTCGCAATGCCTCGCAGAATTATTGATTGCGGTGCCTTGTCCACTCATATTGCAACTTTAATTGATTCAATGAAATTTTTAAGAACTAATACGTACTAACATGGCATCTTAACGTCACTAAAAAGTGTTTTCGTAGGCGTGTATAAGTGTCTTTTTTTAATTTTTGTTATTTTTTCCTGTACATTTATTTTTTCTTGCACCATCTTGTATTTACTTCTTTTACCTATAAGATCCTAGTTTTTGTTTGCACTGTTCTTTTACTGTTATATACCCTCCCACAGAGGGAATTCAGGGGTATTTTGAATAAAAAAATAAACAAATACTTCGCACGTGGCCATCCTATGATCGCTGCTCTGAATCCTTGCTAGCACCTTCACGTCTTGTTCAATCCCTGGGTTGTCACTTAAAATAAAGTCAACATCAGTTATTAGTGGCTAAGCTGTTTAGTAAGTCGTAATTTTTTGTGTCTGCATTTAAAAATACCAAAAAACTGCGGAACACGCGCACGTGAGCGCAGGCCTCGAGGTGACCACCCCGCAGTTAACAAAGCCAATAAAATGCCAAGCGCTCGTGTGTCCGTGCCTCGTGACGACCGCCCAGCGTCCCCGGCGCATGTTTGTCAAGCCAAGCATATTTAGCTTAGGGAGATTGGCTAAGATTGCGGTGACCGCCCGGGACTATAAACAACCAAGAAAATGCCAAGCGCTGGTGAGTGCGCGCCTCACGGCGACCGCCCGGCGTCCGCGGCCCACGTTTGCAAGCCTCATACCCACCAAGGGAGATTGGCTAAGAATGACCAAAAAGCTGCGGCGTTCGCCGTAATCATGGAAACATTTGCTCGGAACGAGAAAGACTCCAGCGTTCGCCGTAATCGTGGCAAAACTTGCTCGGAACGACAAGCACACTTCATAGCGTAGGCCCCTCCAGTCTGATGTCCAATGATTATCACTTCCAAAAAAAAATGAAGAAAGCTCCCATTTATAGCGAAAATGATGGAGTAAGGGTAGTTGCGGCAGCGAAGAAGAAGCAAATTGACTGCAATCATGCACTTAATCCTTCGTGATGGTCGTGAAGGTTGCGTACGGCTTCGCTACCTACAACTCTAACGCGTTAGCGTGAGTTTCCTTCATTTTGTTGTTGGTTATTTTTTTTTTTGAAGCGTTGGTACTTTGCCATGTCCATTTCTGATGATATTTCGTTTGTAAAAGAATTCGTTCACCAAGTTTATGCTAGTTCCCGCAGCTTGTGTCAAAGAGAGAGTATCCGAGCCACTTGCACGTTATCCATCCCGGCTGTCGCTGTCTTGGCTTGGCTGTTAGGCCAAGCCTTCTTCTTTTAACCAACTCGTCCAACCCAAACGTTCTACACTCCAATGCTTCACCACGACGCATTCGATTGACCAGTTCATACACCAACCATTATATGTCGGCGAATGATGATGTCGTGCACACGATTTAACTCAAACGTTCAGTCTGTGGTATGGCATCACGCCAGCATGATGCTCTGCATTGCACAATGCCGCTGCGCAGACCACATTTGTCAGTCAAATATTGTATGTGCGTTGTTGTCTTTCGACGAATTCGCTTCATTCGCGGCACGAAATCGTTACTCCGGTGCATTGCGGTGGAGCTGAACCATGGGATCGCCTTAGAATGTACTTGCGGCAAAAAGACACCAGCGGGCGGGGGTGTTGTATATTTGGGTGACCACGAAAATTAAAAATGTGGTTGATTCCTCTGTTATGGAAATCGGTAAAACACGAAAATGAAATGTGCAGCGAAATCCGCAGCTGAGCGTGATTTGCGGGTCGGCGGCTGTCTTGTGGGTGTGTTTGGCGAGCGACGTCCTGCTGGCGGGTCGCTTCAGCAAAGGTGCTCTGGCGTCATTTCCGCGACGGATATCTTGGTGTATCCCGACATAAAACACTTTTGTGTAAAAATATAAAACCCGAAAACGAACAACCCTAACTATAACGTACTCTTTGGTTCTAAAGGTTGCTTCCCCGCAAGAAGACCCTGTGTGCAGGGGTGCACCCTTCTCAGGCCGCTTGCTTCGTTTTTACTGGCGTCACTTCCGTGACGGATATGACGTGACTCAAACGTTTGTGTATCCCTGAATTAAACACTTTCGTGTTAAAAGAGAGATGTCTTTTGTGCCAGCTCACAGTGGTCCTTCCCATATACGCAAACCTGTATTTTTTCTCCAATCTACACATTCATGCGAGCAACAGAATGGGGAAATAGATACCAAAAACGTGCAAGGTAGACAGAAAAAAAGGAACTTTTTTGTGGGGGTTAGCCACCTAGGCTGTGCCTCAATCCTCAGTTCAGCTGCTGAGTTCTCGCTCATAAATTAAGTTTGTTTCAGATAATGTCTTAACAATAACGTGCACGCCGAGCCAAATTAACATAGAAACTTCTGTTGACGATAAAATACGAATTTGACCTTAGGTTGACCTTGTTGTTGATTTGACTTCTTATCTATCCAAATGGCTATTTATTTGCACTTATTTGCTAATAATTAGCTTACTGGTGTATATCCAAGATTTAACTTTAAAAAAAAGAAACACTCGGACCTGGTAGACAGTCGAAACTGTTATGTTTCTTTACACTTCTAGTTTGGATTGACTAGTTCTGAGATCGGCATGATTTATACTGTTCAATACGGACTCTACGCTTGTGGATGCGTCATCGCAGGAATTATTTCACACTTCAAGGTAGCGTGCGTACTTTTTCTTACAATATTTGGTTTCGAGAAAAACATGTTCCTGATGATTAATGAAAAGTAATCTAATAGAATAAAGCAGTATCAAAAATAAGTTGAACCACACTCGACGAGTATCCATGTTAGAGGCTGTGCGAAGGCCAGACAAGTCCCAAGTATTGTGATGACGAGGAAAAATGATCAAATGCTGTGTGACTTCGTGCACAAGGTAGCCCAGTGCGTTACATTCATTTTTGATTCAGCGAGCCAGTTATCCGGGCGCTGTCGCTTTAGGCGATCCTGGGTGTGCAAGAACTTCACAAATGTTCGACGTCGGGAGCAGCATCCATGTTGAGCCCTGTAAAATTTCCGACACAGAGGGCAATATTGAAAGCTTTAAGGTCGTTATCAAAGCCGTGAGCAAATCAAAAGCTTCTAGGGTGTTTATTTGTCTGAAAGAGCGAAAGCGCTACGGCGACTAAGCTGTCAGTCCAACTACTCCTCTTCACAAAACATAGCAGCTAGCATTCTAGATAAGCATTATATAATATGTTCCTTACTGCTTCGTCACCAGCGCAAAGCTTCTGTGCGTCTTCCTTCTGGCTGATGTTTACTTTGTTTATGCATTATAGCTATTAATACATAATCGGATGCGGAAGGCTTCCTCCAAGTTCCCGGCATCCGTATTTCGTCCACCATCTTTAAGCCGTTTTCTCTTGAAGACCAACGTATCTCGTAGTTGAAATTAATTAAGCTCTCCATATTAAAAGAAATAACAGAGCAACATGTCGCAAGCTGTATCTTTCGCATGCCAACAACCACTAACAAGTTGCAGTGATGCTGTAACCTTCTATTGCAGGGAGACTGCTGGTGCATGGTCTTGGGACAGTGCCTATCATGTGCTGCGTACCTTGTCATGGCGCCAGCGCCATTCGTAGCAGCGGAAAGGTGTGGTGCTTGCCTCAACCCAGTGAGCGATTGGAAACTGTATGAACTGCCGGTGTTTTGTAGCGCATTGCTTTCTAAAGTGTACCTTGAAAGGACAAAAAAAATGGCAGCTAGTCTTTCCCAGTAAAAATAGAATAAACTCTCTGATTAAGCAAGCTGTAAGCAAGCTAACCAGCCGGCATCTCTAGCACGTAGTGCCTACTTTCTGTTCATTCATGTGGTAGTACAGCGTGTTAGCGTGGTGTTAAGGGTTTATGCGAATTTTTGTTTTGCAGAAGAGGACCCTGAGGTCATTTTACTAACCAAATGATCAATACATATTAATTCCGATAGCATTAAAATGCGCACTGAGCGAGAAAACCAGTGTCCGGCGTCTGTAGCAGCAAAGCGGCTGCTAAAATGACCTACGGCGCAGTGAGCGTGAAAGCAAAGAAATTGAATGGAAAAGAAAATGAACAGATTTGAGACATCGTGCATCTGTTGTGGACAGAAACTCAAGGAAAATGTCATCGATCGGAATGCTCAACTCGGCGCACAACGAGTTTTAGTTATCTTGTCCCGTCAGTAGGATAAACCTGAACGCAGCCACACCAATTCATATTTAGCTTCGACGTCTACATAATCAACCGAAATTCTCACATACCAAAGTCATCCACTGCTTACTAGGCGTAGCACTTGCCCGCAGATGTGTATAGGCTTACAAAGGACCACGCACTGCTGGCCAACTCCTGGCCATGCGCAATGGCGGCTACTCGTTCCATAGCACGCTCTGCATTCCGCTGTCGCCTTAGCAGCCATTGTTGATTCCTCTCAGCTGAGCAGACGACAGGGCAAGTAGGTGAGACGTTATACCTAGTACGACATTAGAGGCAGAAACAAGGCGCTGCGCCGCGTTTGTGCCTTCTGTTGAGTCCTGTTTCTGGCGATGTTGCTAGGTGTAATCCTGTTGTTTGTCTTTTCGCGGCTGCTAAAGATGCCTAAGCTGCAGTGGATGTCATTTAAGTAGCAACAAATGCGTGAACAAAGTTAACAAACAAAAGTGCTTCATGTAGCTTGCCAACCTGTTAATTTCAGAAACCAGTGCATAGTGGGAAAACTAATAGAACCAAAAACTGTGACTACGTTCTCCGCATTTGACCCCTTCTAATATCGGTATCTTCTTACAGGCAGCTTTGGAACGTGTACACCTGTCAAGTTCTCGGCGGCTTTGGAACGTCGTGGATATGCATCTGTGCCTATAGCCACGCCCTCGGTCACGTTAAGTGAGTCAGGAAGCCCTCTAGAAATAACCCAAAAACGTGGGGAGCGCGGAGGAGTAGCCTGTGTTTACTCCTCACCTTTTCTTTTTTTACTTTATGATCTTGCTTTAGATGTCGTGGCTACCCAAGCAACACTCGTACGAATGGCTTCGTGTCTAGCTGCGTTTTCTCGTCCCTGGTTTTAGGGTAAGTGGAGTTTTCAACATGGTTTGACTTGAAGTCTGCTAAAAGAGGGCTGCAAGTTTTCCCGTCCAATCTTTCAGAGGAATTATAGCCCCGCCCCTGTCGGGATACGTCTGCGAACTGTACGGATATCAAAGGGCTTGTCTAGCGCTCAGCGGCTTTCTGGGCGCGTGGGTAAGTTACCAGAAACCATATATACATATACGATCAAATTTTTCAAGCACACTTTTGATGTGTAATTGTCATGACAGCTAAGACATACTTTAACGCTTCTTGTACTCTGCGTAAATACCGAAGTTCTTTTTCGTATCGTGCTCCGGTTGTGGGTTTACAAATATATGAAACGATACGCGCTGCCACAAGGGATAGGTGACTAACCTGTTGACAAAAGTAAAAACTCGCTTATGCTGCTGAACACGTGCTCATGGGTTCCATTCTTTATGGACGTGGCTTTTTTAGTGCAAAGCTTTCTAAAGCCCTTCTCCGATATTTGGTTGTGAGGGCACAAAACCGCTACACAGGCGTGTTTCAAAGATTCAACAGCGCGATCGGCGGGGTCCATTCCCACTATCGCGGCTGAAGCGGCCCTAGACATTTTCGTCCTGCGCCGTTCCTTTGAGGCCGAAGCTCCACCACCCGGATTAGTGCTGCGCCGAGGCGATATCGACTGCACGCACGATCTGTACCGACCGCAGGGAACTCGACATGGGCGTGAGCTTGCGTACTAGAACTTCCTATGTGATGTGTGATAGGTTTCTATTTCCTTTCTTGTGCTGAAAGCTACAAATTCAAGAAGAGTTGTACTCTTGGGGGCAGTGCTGACAGCGATAGATGTAGCGTGCTAGTGTGCTTACGCATCACAGCGAGCTAACGCAACGGCGAGATAACGAGTCGTATTACCTGCTGACGCTGTGACCACGTTGCGCCTTCCAAACGCAGTATGCCGTTTAAAGGACTTCGACGTGACAAAAACTGAGTTTTCTGCCATGTAAACCGCCATATGAACGATGTCACGGCTTTAAATCACATAGAATAACTTCGTTTCCCGTGATTCACGGAAATATAATCTCTTCACTGCATCCCGCAGGGAAAGGGAGACCCTTCTTTTAAGGCACTTTTTAAAACCTTAAGCAGTTCTGCGTGGATTGAACTAACACACCCCCTACCCGTCCGCCTTGTCACACTTTCGCCAGCAAACGAAAATGCCGTTAATTAAAGGCGCTCGGGCCATCGTACTTAGATACGAGACTCTCCATATTGCATCCGAAAAGGTGTCTCTGCAGCAAAGCAATTGTATATAATAGTGAAGTCGACTTTACAAGGGCTCGGGTAATAGCAAGGCAAACATAAGGTCTTATGGTGGTATTAGATAAGTGGCCCTTGAACCATCATTTTTTCATATCGGATTTATTAAATTGCTCCTACAAATGCTTTCAATCAATGCACTCGTGTATAAGAGTGCCGCCAAATTTAAAGGACTACAGTATATACCCGTTTATGCGGTACGCGGAGTTTTATTAAAGTATTTTATAAAGGGGTCCATGGCCTTCCTATTTGGTACCAGATTGCTCGATTGGGGGCTTAAAAATGTTTTCCCAGCAATGCATGTGAGTAGTAGTGAAGCTGACTTTAAAGGTTCTTTTTATATAGCAAAGCGGCTTAAGGAGCATTGATTCGACAATTCCCCCCTTGGGAGTTCTTGCTTTTTTTCTGATAACAATCCAAGGGAAGCCAATCCAACGGAAGCAAGACCCAGACAGCATCAACGCACTCCACAAGTGCCCAGGTCTTGGGGCATGTTCTAATAAGATTCCGCAATGCAGTTTTCTGCCTCACTTCCTTTTGAATCAATACAGAAACAAATAATAATTAGTTTCTCACGCGGCTAACCCCTGTGCTGAAGCCATGGCCGAGCCGCTTACGCTCCGCTACTTGTGAGTTGACTGACGCACAGCCAGTGCCGTCTCGGGCTCCAGCAATGCTGTAAACGCAGCTGGGAGTACTATATTACAGCTTCCGACACGCAATAAGAGTGAGTTGGAACTCGTGTGCACGAAACATGGATAGAAATAGCTGTACCTAAAGAGGTCATCGGCACGCTGTGGAGAAGAAATTTTAACTGCGCCAAACTTTTCCCTCTTCTACTTGAAACTGGGGACTCAAGGAAGTGTCGCGTTTACGTCTAATTGACCATAAGTAAAATTCTTGTCTTACCCAATCGGCGTACTCAAAAAGTAGGTAGCGGGGGTGCACTTTTTTTTTCATTTTCTACGGTAAGTGACTCTGGTAGGCATTTCTTTTATTTGTAGGTACCCACAAAACTGTCATTAGAATATTTTTGCCTGTTCTTTTTTGGTGGGAGGAATACGTTTTCTGTGACGAGAGTGAATTTTTACCGAAATTCATTATTCCAGCATCTCCCCAGCCACTTATGTTTCAACCTGCTTGGACATACAATGTGATGCTGAGTGTCCAGAAATTGGCACTTCCGCAATCGGCAAAAGCCCTTTCCTTCAAATAACAATCAAAGTTGTTGCCCTAAAACTTATACGGAAAACAAGGATATCTATACTTGTGTAATCTGTTAGTAGACATCTGTGCTATCCACTTGGAAATATTGAATATAGTTTCATGATTTGGAAATATTTGCACCGATCCAGCGTCTCAGCATTGCTCGCCAGTTGCTCCTCCAACCAGCAGTATCATCTTGTTGGCTATATTGCGCATTAAAACGTTTATTTTTTGTTTCATTTTCACCCGCAGGTTCCAATCATGTTGGCCGTCTGGATCCAAACAGTTTGGACGACGTCAGCCTCTAAATCAATTAGCCGGTAGCCATAGAATAGGACCGGGTTCCCAAACCGATCAAAGTGGCATTCAAGGCATGGATGCACAGGTCATGTACCAATTACCAGCCTGAAAACTTCCCTGGAAATCATCGTTTTATGATGGTTCACCGAAGGATACATATGTGAACATACTTCTAATAAACGTCTTATCGCAACCCCTACGTATTTTGTAAAGTACCGTACGTATCCACGATCAATAAGGAGGCAAAAGATTTAGCGTAACTTCTGTGCCTTGTGACTTCATTTTTGGCTTGCAACTCCTTTTCGCGGGTGCGCCGGTTATAGTGCACAGTTTGCATGATGTGTATACTCAGCGCAAAAAAGCAGCTGGCAGGAGCCAAAGTTTTCATCCTTCACGAGCCCTCTTGCCCATGCACCTATCACAATGTTGGGGTACTTCAGCTCAACTGTCCCAGTTACAGCAACCACGACAGCATTGGCAATGGCAGAATTGCTCGTGTGCAATAGATGGCGGCTTCGTACACTCAGCCAGCGCATACAAACCCACGTCGCTACTTGAGGGTATAACACCATCCTGCTACAGATAAAATTCCCTATCGCTAGGCGCAGTTCGACACACGAGGGTTGGTTGGTTGGTTGATAAACTTTCTTGACACCAAAAGACCGCCAAAGTCCAGGGTTCTGGGAGAGAAAAAAAACGGGAGGAACCGACTTACGTGAGCCGCCAAAGCTCGCCACCAGGCCGCTCGGTCCATTCCCACCGGCAGCGCGAGCCAGCCTTGGAGAGAAGAGGGAGGAGGTGACAGGGATTTAAGGTGAATTGAAAGCGATGGTCGTGACCCCGAACAGTCCCAAAGAACATTCCGTGTTTCAGGAAAGCCAGAACACTTAGAGCACCGTGCAGGGCTGCGATGGCCTTCTAATGGATGTAGTATATGCGGCTTTGAAGGCTGTCCGTTTGCGCTTGCCGGGTAAGACAAGCATCTGCCCGGCGTAACAGTTGAGAGGGAGACGGAAGAGTCTGCATATCCCTGGCTAACTGTTGCACAGTCTGGCGTCGATGGAGACGGGCTTGTCGCGCTTGCATGGGTGGGTGGAAAGGGATTGGCCAGGGCGTCTCCGAGTCTCTCGATTGGGACGGAGGACGGGAGAGCTGATTGGGCAGCTCGTTGCCCGGGACGCCTGGGCGACCAGGAGCCCAGTTCAGCCCGTAGCCAGTGCCAGTGTGCTTGGCGAGATGAGTGTGATGCGTGCGAATCATATTAATGAGAATCAACGGCTGCTGGAACATGCGGAGAGCATCCTGGATGTCGCTGAGGATCACTTGATTACAAGGAGTGGCTAAGGATAAGATCGCGTCGGTGATCGCTTGGGGTCTAGACAGACAGGCCAGAAGGAACACCTGAGTATATTTTCTGCAAAGTCTGGTGGGCCGGAGGAACCACTTCTGTGACACCGCGTGCGTCTTTGGAGGAGAAAGAGGCATCTGTGTACGTCACTGTTGGTAGATCACCATTGCAGTAGCGAAGAGTGCATAGTCGAGCTCGACGACGTGGATGTGAGGGTGAGGATACGTTGACTGGAATGGTAGGAACTGTTATGCAAAGGGGGGGATACCAAGGAGGGGATACTCGCTGTAATGTCGGGTAAGGAACATACCTCGTAATGATGGGAGGATAGGAGAAGACGGCCAACCAAGTAAGGTGGAGACGAGAGTGTTGCGCCACCAAATGAAGATCCACTTGATCCGACAGTGACTCGAACGGCTGGGAAGCCTCCAACTTAGCGAGGAGGTATATGTAGGTACCCCTAGAGCCAGACGGGTGGCAGGCCGGAGGAGCCGCTCAAGCTGGGATCGCTGCGATGACATTAATTTTACGTATGGCAGTGCGTAAAGAAGGCGAGTATGTATTAGAAAGTTCACAAGTCACGTAATATCGTATTCTCGTAGGCCTTGGCGACGTCGGGTCAGCCTGCCGATTATGTGAAGGAGTTGGCTGATATGAGCCTTACATCGATTGAGCCACTCTCAGGGCTTCCCATCATTTTGCAGGTCAAAGCCGAGGACGTGCAGCCAGACCTTACGTCGAAGGAATGGCATCAATCGTGAGTTCTACTTGAGAACGTTGGTCGCTAGCTTCAGCCCGGAAACGTTCGTCAGTAACCACAATATACTTAGACTTCTTCGGAGATAGTGTGAGACCTGTACTTTAACCGAAAGAGTAGACAGAATCAATGCCAGCCTGAAGTGTGTCGAAGAGTTCAGCTGGGTTGCCATTATAACACAAAATGGTTATATCGTCGGCGTACAGTCCAAAGGTGCGAGTAAAAACGAAATGAATCAGACGAGGCAGGGGGCGAAGTGCTAAACTGAAAGGAGTAGGGTAAAGTACAGATCCCTGAAGAATTCCGCGCCTATGAGTCAAGGAGTGTTGGCGGTAGTTTTCTAAGACCAGAGAGTGAAGTCATGCGGTCAGAACATTATGAACGTAGTTGTACAGTCGGGAGCTAGGCGTAAGTATCTGGACTTTCTCAGGAATGGCAGAGTGAGAAACTGCATCGAGCGCCTTTTAAAAGTCCAGATCCACAATTTCTCGAACTTGGGCTGCCCTCAGATCTGCGTACGCCTCTTGTTGGATGCGCAGCATGTATCCTGTGTTGAATTGTGAGCACGGAACCCAGTCATGGTCCAATTAAGGAATTGGCTATGTTCGAGAAGCCAAGTTAGACGATGCAGGATCATACGCTCCATCAATTTTGCAACACAGTACGTAAGCGAAATTGGGCGTAGACAGTACCATGCAAGGGATTTGCCTGGTTTGGGGATGGGTGGACGTTAGCAGTCTTCCACTCAGGGGGAATAGAGCTTGTTCGCCGTGCTTCATTGATGAAATGCAAAAGAATTTTAAGAGCGGAGTCCGAAAGGTGCTTTAATTAAGAGGGAGTAAGTCATCCGTCCGCTCCAGCTGTTGTGGGTCGTTTGCAATCGGGGAGTACTGCGCGCAGCTAAGAAAATGTAAATTCTGTGTGAATAGACTCTTGAGTGGGACAAGTGACAGAATGTGGGGGTGGAGGCAAAGAAGGAAAAGGAAAGAAGGAAGCTTGAAGTTTGTCAGTCAAATCAGCCAAGGTAAGACCCGTCCGCAACCGCAACGACGTGGTGCACGTGGATCGTAGTGCCCGTTCGGACATGGAGTGGATAAGTTGCCAAACTCTAGTTGTATGCAGTGTTCCACTAAGAGAGTCACAGAAGGACAGCCAGTTTGTGGTTTCAACAGTGCACGCATATTCTACAGCCTCGATTGGGAGGGCATCGATACGTGCTTTGAGGGGGCGATTGCGCTAATTCCGTTTCCATCGGCGCATAAGCGCATGACGCTGATCCCAAAGGCGTAAAAGATGTGCGTCAACAGCTGGACGTGTGTCGGAGAGAGCAAGATAATTGGTGTGCTGTCGAGAGTTATCAAGAATTGTCGAATTCCAGTTACTGAAATCAGATATCGTAGCCGTGTGATTTGTCCCGGAAACTACTCTAATCTGTGAGGCGAGCATGCCGCGGGGACGGTATTGAAGTGCCATTAAAGGGTACAGTTGTGTGAATGATCTAATGATCGATTCCTAGAGAATTTATCTTGGACGTCTCATATAGCAGAAGGTAAGCGTATTGCCCAAGTGAAATCAGGAACCCTATCTCTTTGGCAGCTATTGCCTTGTCGTGTGAGACTGGTTAGGTCATTAAGGAAAGAAAATCAGAGTTGCTGTATCACCCATCTTAAGAGGTGAGCTGATGGTGAGCTGTAGGTGTAGAGCCAATCTGGATATGGAGCGTTAAAATGCCAAGCCCGAACAACAGCATGATAGCGGCAGGAGCGGAGCAGCTACCTATCCACCCCAAAGCGGTTCTCGACTAGGGAAGACAATATGAATTCATGACAACTAGTGGTGCAGAACTATATATGTGCAGAAATTTAGTGAAAGTCAAGACCGATTCCGACGTGGTAGAGTTGTATGTGAAAATGTCTACCTGGTGAGTTTGTATGTACCGAGGACATGTGTCACGTCGTAGGTACGAGGATTGGGATCACGGCGAGTTGGTATATTGGGTTGTATGAATTATTCATACCCTGCAATGTTGTATATACCGTGGGTTTCCTGGAGGAGTATGGTAGGTGGATGGTGTGGGAGGTACTAAATGTAAAGCCTAAAAGCGGAGTTTTTATGGCGGAGCCCGCGAGAGTTCCATTGCACTATAGACGGTGGAGCCATGTCCAGTTAACAGTACTGGTCGAGTGCGCAGATTGATCGATGGTCATATACCCAGTTCCGGACACTCTCAAGTGCAACAGGTGGAGATTAATGCCGGGTGGCAGGTTCAAGGCCGCATAGTTAAGCGCGGGACGCCACATGCCTATGAAGAAGTTGATGTTAATGTCTGAAATGCTGCTCTTGTGCTTCGTAGTGTTTTAAAGCACAGGTTTACTACTTTCATCCAGCGATTTCGTGGAGGATGCGCAAATGACCGTTTGACCGGAGGCACACCCCCAGCGACACACCCCTTGAAGCGCATCGCGTGATTTGCCGGGCCCGCTATTGGCGCCTGTGGGCGCTGGCAGCGGTCGCAACCGCCGCTGCGGCCAAGGCAGCCAACCACCCCCGCAGCCTCCCATGCATGCGACGCTGGGTCGTTTCGGGCAACGTGACTCGTTTGGCGCCCGACGAAGAGGAATGGTGCGTTCGCCATGAATGAACGCCGCGTTCGCCCGGCCTCCTTCTGTGAGCGTTGCACGGAACCGAACAGCTTTGAGACGTGGTCGGCAATACAGCTAAATCAAAGGTTAACCAAGCGAAACCAAGGCTCAACCAGACTAAGCCAAGCTTTTGCTTTGCATGTCCAAGGTTAACGGAGCTAAGCCGCAGCCATTTTTTTTCTTATGTTTGACGCAGCGGTTGCGACAGTTGATGAAGTAGCTGTGCCAAGCCCGTTGCCTGCATGGTTGACGTAGCTGATTCTTCCATTGCAGGTAGTCGCCCGAAGGACGGCTGTTCCCGCCGTGCCACGTGGAGTCGCTTGAGGAGGGCGGTATGCTACGCTTCCGTTTCTTCAAGTCGTCGGAGGTCGTCTCCTCCTAGCGCAAGATTTCCCGGCTTGAAAATCTCGGCTTTAAGAGTTGCTTCCCCTTGCAGGATGCCCTTTATGGAGGTTGTCACATTTTGGCACTAGTCGAGGTCTTTGCAATCTCTTCGAGCTGGCGATGTGTTGTGGCCGCCGCGGAGTAGGAGACGTGCAGGTTGCGCTCAACATGTGCCGGTTGCGAGTAGCTCGATTGTTGCGGCTTTCCGTGCGCTGCGCCATTAGCCGACGATGACATTACTGTAGTGGTACGTTCTTGTGAGGCATGATCTGTTAACTCCGCGTCGGGTGTTCTGCTGAAGCTCCGTGATCAAAGCGGGCCGTGCCTGTTCCCTCTGGTCAGTGGCCGAGGTCGGCGTTTGGCGGCTAGTTCAGCATGAGCCTCGATTTTAGTCGGACATTTTGGGTCGGTAGCTTATGTACCTCCTTCGTGCAGTTGTGGAAGGTCACTATATTTGCTTCCTTACATTTAGTGGCGGCATCCGTATCGTTTCCATGGTTCTTGCCGCATGTGTCACATACTGCCAGGCGAAGGAACACGTCTTTCTTGTGACCGAATCGGGGGCAGCGACTGCAGATGACCTATTTGGGTTCGTAGAGCGTGACTCGGGAAATGCGGCCGTAGTAAATGACAGATATCGGTGGGCGTCGCCCCTCAAACGTCAACAGGCGTGCTCCACGGCTGCCCATTGTGCGAGTGTCAAGTATTCTATGACGGTTGCAGGACAACGCCGCCTTGAGTTCAGCCTTGCTTTCTCTTCAGTCGATGTTATAGAAGACTCCACGGCACATATCTCGTCCGGGAGCCTGGTAGATTTACACAGCGATCTGCTTACCCCGAATTTCGAGGTTCGTCAGTTTGAGTGGGGCATTGGCTCGTTTTTTGTCATGGACCAGCACCGTGATTGTGTTCGACGCAGGATGAACTCTGTACGTCATGGGTTTTGTAATTTTCTCTACGGGTGCTACGGAGATGAGAGCGATGTGGAGGTCCTTAGTTGGTATAGTGCTGAGATTCTTGTGGGCGCGCGGGCGTATTACGAGGACATACGTTTCTACAGGGGGTTCAGAAGTGGGGTTTAGTTTACGCTTACGACGTTGTTGAACCTGGTCGGCTCCTATGGTGCCAACACCATCACCATCGCAAACATTAAGATCGGTTGCAGACCAGTCCGCCAGTAATACAGTGGTGACCACAGCGTTGTTGAGATGTGCAATGGGGACTGCCGTGGTTGGGTCAGGCGGTATAACCTCGTGGCCGCAGTCCTCGGCATGCTCTTTTGTCGCGTATGTTTCTATGCCGTCTTCGTCACTTGAGAAGGCCGATTCATTTTCTTGGGTCAAAGGCGGCAAGAGATCGCGGCGCGTTCGTTTTGACGTTGCACTGCTGTCTGACAGGCTCGGACAGCGTCGCTGTCGTAGAAGTTGCGGTGAGCGCTGCGGCTCCTCCCATAGCCTTGCTGGGTTTTCCTCGAGCGTTCACGTCGGTGCTGGTGGATGGTGGCTTTTTCCATCAGAAGCCCTTCGCGGAAAGCCTCAGAGCTCGCACCAAGAGTTACTTCGAGATCGGCATGCGCTTGCCGTTCTTGTTTCTGTGGTAACCGCTGCGGCAACTACACTCTAAGCTGGGTAACCCTTAATAGAGGTATACATTTTCGAATTTTTGTAACCTATAATTTATAAGGTACAAATGTAACCTATATCTTCGTAACGTTTATATACGTATACACGTAAGGGTTACTCAGTTATGGGTTACTTTGCAGCTTTCAGCATGTATACCTTTATATAAGTTACATCTACCGCCGTCCAAGGCCACACACCTGGAAGGTGTCATGTTGCGCGCCAGGCGCGCTTTCGCCGGCGCCGCTGTGGCGACACCCCGAAGGCGCCTTTCCCGCGTGGTAAACAAACATCGCGTTAGTGGAAGACGATATGTGCGACCATGCTGTTCATTGCGCCGTCTAAACTTTTCCGTCGGGTGCCTTTGTTCGTCCCTCGAATAAACTGCCGGCCACACGGCTGGGGCTAAAAGAGAAGTTACTTTTATAATTCCTAAAATTGCAGTGCAAAAAGCTTGAAAATGTTCTCTAATAATGCATTGCACTACCTGTTCGATAATCGTTACCCAGGTTGTCACCCAAAAATCTTCGTGAGTATTGGCAACACTTGTCTTATAAACAGGCATAACTAAATATGATGTTTGCATCAGCTTTGTGCCGTTTAAGAAACCAGTATCAAACATGCATGATAGTCTTTTGGTAAATTGCGGGCATGAATTTGAGCTTTAGTTAAACAACATTAGGCTTTAGTGAAACCAAGCTTTAGTGAAAACATGCACTTGATAGCATACTTCAAAAGGACGCCAAAGTTATGACAGCACAGCCTTAAGCCGAAAATTCTTGCTGACAGCTTAGGCCATGATTATCAAAAGACAATTGCAGTACATACACACATATTTGCGCATTTAACAGGAGAACATTTCCAGGAGTTTGGCATCAGTAGTTTTGAACATTCACATTTATTATGAAATACCTGTGGGCTATTTATTAAAAAGCAAAGCTGCGAACCACCCCAATGTTATTATTGTTTCTTAATGGGTATTAGACGAGTGCGAATTCCTGGGCGAATTGGTGTTTCCTATACAGTGAAACCTCGATATATCGAACAGCGCGGTGACCTCGAAATAGTTCGATATAGCCAGAATTCGATATATAAAATCACGCAGAAAACGCATCATAAACTGGTACAAATCAATTAACGAAGTGTGCAGTAAATACTCACTTGGTGCTTCAAAGTATTTATTCTTTTGGCTTAAAGTACTGCAGCAAGGTAGCCTGGCGTGTTATACACGACTTCCTCAACGTAGTCCAAACGTTCCACACGCGACAGGCCGGTGCCTTCTATAGCGCTGGAGTAGCGGTGCGGTAGGGCCAAAACCGCTGAAGCCTCGGTCGAAGTTGGGAGCGGGGCACTATCAGCGCTTGAGGGTACAACCTCGGCAGCGTCTTCGTTTGTGCGCTCAGTAGTAACCTCCGCTAGGATTTCCACATCCGTCAGCTCCACCGTCGTTCCGCTGCTGTCGTCACCGCCAACAAAGTCATCAATGCACATGCTTCGTGGCTCAGCACCAACAAAGCGCTCCAGCTGGCCCCAGGTTTCTTCAAGCTCGCATTCTTCTTTTGCACCATCCAATTCTGCTTTGGTGCAACCGATGCGCAGCAGTCGGAAACGCCCATCGCGCCACCGCTATCCTCGAGGGTACTGCGGTATAGCTCGCTGCCTGTCAACAGAGCGCGAGCGGTCTGGGCAGTCTGGGGTGGCGGAGTTCGTTCGATATACCCATTTCATGTCCGTTCCAGTTCGAAAGAAAAATTTAAAAATGCATGTAATTTTCCGCGTGATATTGAAAGTGTTCGATATAGGCAATAACTCGATATACCCGTGTTCGATATATCGAGGTTTGACTGTATTGCTTTTGACTTCCAGGTAAAATTCGGTTTATTCATATATCCTTATTAAACCTATTTAATAAATGTTGCGTGAACAGCTTCACAAACATGGCCAAATATACAGATTCTTTACCTCAATATTGGCATGGATGTATGCAAAGTATTTCGAATTGTTCGGATACTGCCATTGAACAATTTCAGACGAATTATAGTTTGAGCTACAATTATAAGATGGTTCTCAGAGGTGCACTTTTCCAGTACAGCGTTATTGCCATGGTTCCCCACAGAAAAAACGCAGAATGTGGGAAAGTAGAAAGAACATTTATTACAAAGTCACTGCTTCATACAAAGCAGTGTTTATGGCTATGTTCCCTACATTCTCCGTTTCACTCAGAGGCTAATATTACACTTGGAATTCACTCGTCTTTACGAATCCATCTTTACACTTCCCTCTTAGGTTCCTCTTTACAGTTCCACCTGAATTGTGATTCCCACGCGAAGTTATCGTTTCTATGCAGCACTAACAAGTTTTCAGGCCGATTGCAATCAGTCTTTTGGACAAACTTTAAATGGGATCTTTAATTTCCTGCATGAAAAAATGCGCTTGGGAAAATTCAGAGATAAGCTTCGCAATTTACGTAGTACACAAGCAAGCACAAAATCAGGGCACGCTGAAGATTTCCCGCGGTCGTCGAATAACTTGTTCCCTGATGCTGCCGATGGAGGTATATATGTGAGGAGCCGTCACTGGGATTTCCCCGTCTTGAAGAGCCATCTACAGAAAATTTCAGAAAAAGAACAAAATCCAGTGCAACCATAAGCCCCTCAAACCAAACCATAGGCATGTGAAGTACGAAAAATATATCGCACGAAAAAGAAGACGGAGACCAGAGAATGAAATGAAAGGCCACACCAGAGGAGTGATTTACGGCCTTTCCTAATAATTTCACATCATTTCAGTAATCGTTACACAGAGTAATTTGGCCGCATTGTTCAGAACGCGAAGCCACGATAGTCATACCTGCCAACCTTACCGAATTTTAATCGTTCCGTGTTCCAGTTTATCTTGCGAAATGTTTCTGCATGCTCATCCAGAACAGGCAGACACTTTGGGCTACGAGATAAACTGACGTACATTTGCAAAAGAGAAAACAAAAACATTTCCGCGCCTTCATGTGGAATCACTAGTACACGCCACAGAACGAATGTCGCACTAAACCCAGGAAACGTGCTTTCACGATGCTGACGCCATCCTCGTCCTATTTTTGGCTGTACTTAAACATCTCCCCCCCCCCCCCCCCCTTGTACTGGCAGTTTTATTTTGAACAAGGATCCCACGTGGAAGCCGAAACGTTTTTCATTTCAGTAAAGTGTTCTTATCGCTGGTTTCTTCCTCGGCTATCAGTAAAAAGGAATCGCCGACTTACATTTTTTTCTTCGTCCAGATGTGTTGTGGGAGAGGATACATCTAGAACTTGCACCGATCTTCAAGTGGCATTCCCAGGAGGTTTGTACCTGTAATGACTCGAAGGGTTATTTGGGTTACAATGTAATATGCTTTAGAGCTGGGCAGTTGGTATACATTCATAATAAAATAACACCTCAAACTTGACAAGACGAAGAAACGATCGATTTAATTGATTGTAGTGTTTAACGCGCCGACGCAACGCAGCCGATGAGGCGCGCCGTAGTGGAGGGCTCCGGATCACCTGGGGATCGTTGACGTGCATAGAAATCTCGTTCACACGGGCGTTTTTGCTTTTCGGCTCCATCAGAAAAGGGGCCGCCGTGGCCGGGAATCGAACCCGCGACCTTGTGCTCAGCAGCGCAACGAGCCACCGCGGCGGGTAAGACGAAGAAAACAACACAGCACAAGCACTCTCTAACAACTGCAGCTTTCTTAAAGAGCTCTCTTCGAAAAAGAGTTCTTGTTGGCTCTGCAAAAACACGCATCTTGTAGAACAGCTACAGTTGCCAAAAAACTACAAAGCTCCATGCTGGGGAAATCGTTATGTGAATTCATAACGTTCATGTAGTAACGAACTGATAGAACGAATCACTAAACATGAGGCAAAATAAGATACGAAATGTAACATCATAACACTTGAAGAAAGGCCTCGCATTTTTACAAGTGAATCATACTTTTGTCTGTGCAGGCCTGGGTGCCATCTTTACAAAGAATATTGGAATGACTGTGTTTTAGTTATTGTATTTTCATACCGTTGTTTCCATTGAAATCAGACTTCATTTCAACTAGTGTCATACGCAGGGCAGTCCGGGTTGTCAGCTCAAGGAACACTGCCTCTAAGAAAAACAGTAGTGCTGATAAGTCATAGCATAGGTAGCCAGATGCAACCACACTTTTCGAACAACCAGGAACCGATGAGGGTGGAGCACCAATTTTCACACCTGCACCTGTCTCTATGTAAGTCGTCACAATATCTATATCATCAAAAAAACAACAACCAAGCAGCCTGCATGCTGACTCATACATACCACCATTCTGTAAAGTCGCTATACTGCACTACACTAGGATCACGCGAGACAACCATTTGCCCTGCAATACCACGCGAATAAATAAACGACTGATTTGTGCGAATGAGAATAATAAACCCACTTAACATGGTGAAAATGTCCCGCTGTCTCAAAATGACTGACACGAAATTTACCGACTCAAGGAAAAGAATGACAAAAATTAAGAGTGTTGTACATATGAAAACTTTTTATTGTGCGGTAGGGCAAACTTTCACAAAAAAAAGAGGCTTGAACTGGACAAAAGTGAGTTTAGAAATTTCGGGCAGCATTTAGTGGACTACTTTTCTGCAGCACACACCTTGTGTTTATCCGGATATATTACTATAAGACCAATAAACTAGACACCATTCCGAATATATGCAGCAAGAAAAATGAACATTTCAAGACGGCTGAAACAAAATGATAATACCCAGAGAATAGCGCGATAATATAAAACTTTAATGGGAAAAATTCAATTATTCAAACAGAGCTACCTGACAATTACATGGGCCAATAACTCGTCAAGTGCGCCCGATGCAGCCAACAGCGTAAACAAAACGCTCGACACTTGACGAAGGCGCGCAAACAGAGCAGAAAGCAGGTCACGACGAGCGCCGTTATCTGTACGGGCTTTCCCGATCGTCCGCTATATATAGTCTGACGCAACCAACGCAAGCCCATGATTTCATTCAATTGCCGTGGCGAACAACAGAAAACGTCCAGCGAAGCAACCAGTCAGGTAACAAAAATCCCTCTCGAATGCCGCAATTTCAAATTGAAAAGCCTCCAGGGAAAAGATACATCCAATGAAAATACGGAAACCGTTACGGGAATATACTCACCGAGTTCGCTTTCACTGGCGCCGGGGCATTGGTCCAACATGCGAACTTGATGCTGGTCGTAGAAGAACGGGCCCTGCAGCGCTGCCAGTCACAAATGGGCTCGCCGCAGCCTCCGCGACTCACGCCGACAAATAAGTCTTGTAACAGCAATCCTCGCTTCATCGTAGGGATATGACAGCGGTAAAAAGGCTCGAGTGGCGCGAAAACGCGGCCACCGTGCCTGCGGGCGCCGCCATTTCTCTATATCCCGTCATGCAACGGAGAAATCAACGGCCGCCTGGAGAGAAGGCGCGACGTGCATCTCTTAGAGGTTACAGAGCGTTTTATAGGTTACAACGTAAAGGTTACATGTCAGATTTTGTTGATGTAACCTATAAATGATTAATGTAACCTATAAACCGCTTTTAACTTCACGCTTGTAACCCTTAGAATGGACTGGGGTAAAGAAAACATCAAAATGGATCCATTGTAACCTTTATTTTATACGTTACTTCCGTTTAGAAGTTACATTAAGGGTTACCAGGATTAGAGTGTATAGGCTTGAATTTGTGCCGCCTGTTGTGGTCTGTAGTCATCAGATGGCGGTGGTGTCGGCGCAACCTGGCAGGCGGTCGTTCACGGCGGTCCCCTTCACCGGCTGCGAAAGGGGACCGTAAAACGAACTTGAAACACGGTACCCTGTCGAGTGTCACCTCCATAGGCTTCTGGAGCAATGAGAAAAAGGATGACCCGTAGCACTCGAAGCACAGACGTGAAGGGAGCTTTTGACGGGCGATGAAAGGCAGAGCATCGGGACATGCATCCATCCACATGTATTGGGCCCAGCAGTGCCGTTCACACAGGAAATGCGAGAAAGGCCCAACCCATGCTCTGGCAATCAGGTCTTTGGGGTTGAGCGTTTTTATAGCGCCTTTTCTGTTATTTTGTGCACCGTTATTTTGCGCACCGGCTAACACGTTGGCAGCTAAGTCACGGAACTAGCAACAGGATACAGGAATAGTTTGAAGACCGAATGCATTACCCGTGCTCAGCGCAGCCATAACAGCTGAGCTCGTGTGGGGAAGCTGGGTGGCCTATCGCGATCATAAAAAAGCGCCGCCCTCCTAAATACGTCGCGAACGGGGTCGTCGGAAGTTACGGAACGCTATAACATCGTGCCAAATTCGATTGCGGTAAAAAGCTTGTTAATTCGAACGCGAAGAGGGCCATAAAATTGTTCGAATTAAGCGGAGTTCGAATTAGCGGGCGGGCGCCAGAATGAATGGACACCGCGCTACACTGCACGGGCAGACACAAAAGAGTCACGTGTGGATTCGGGATCACGAATTAGGCGCTAATACCACTAATACACGTTTGTGGCAGGTGATTTCTAAGAAAACCTGCAACAGCCTGCACCGGAGCACTGGCGCCCGCTGCGGAAGTGAAATAAGCAGTCGCAGCAGCGTAGCGCGCGCTACGCTTTTGTTTTCCTGTTCCGTTGTTTTGCAGCTCTAGTAAATTTTGTTTGATTTGGATTTGCAACACAATGTGATCACTCTGGGCCGCCTTCTTCTGTGAAGAGCGATGGAAACCAGGGGATCCCAGTTCGAATTAACCGTTTTCGATACCGACACGCTCGAATTATCAAGAGTTTTCCCCCATTGGAATATACAGGGCTGTGCCGGGACCAGGGCGTCAGTTTGAATTAACTGTAAATTCGAATTAGCCGAGTTCGAATTAACGAGCTTTTACATATTCAAACTAGCTCTCTAGGTTCCCACGAAAAGGTATTTGCATTCGATAACATGCTAGTTCTGCCAAGCGCTACGGTTGTCGACCTAATGGTCCGAATGGCTTATATATTGAATAAGGATGCCAAAAACGTAGCAAACGAAAATCTCTTTCAAGTTTAACATCAGTGCAGCTTGCGATATAGGCGAATTGAAAAAGAATGGTGTCAACAGAAC